>NC_048583.1:59306253-59383753 GCF_013265735.2 Oncorhynchus mykiss | reverse complement strand
CCTCTTTGGAGTTTTAACGGCTTAGCCTTTTTAGTTTTGAAAGAGGTCAAATAACAAAGCAGGCGATCCTCTCATGCCACTGTAACTAAAGTACTGTATCTGAAGTACTGCAACTAAAGTACTGTAACTAAAGTACTGTAACTAAAGTACTGTAAATAATGTACTGTAACTAATGTACTGTAACTAAAGTACTGTATCTGAAGTACTGTAACTAAAGTACTGTATCTGAAGTACTGTAAATAATGTACTGTAACTAAAGTACTGTAAATAATGTACTGTAACTAATGTACTGTAACTAAAGTACTGTATCTGAAGTACTGTAACTAAAGTACTGTATCAGAAGTACTGTAACTAATGTACTGTATCTGAAGTACTGTAACTAAAGTACTGTAACTAAAGTACTGTATCTGAAGTACTGTAACTAATGTACTGTAACTAAAGTACTGTAACTAAAGTACTGTAACTAAAGTACTGTATCAGAAGTACTGTAACTAAAGTACTGTATCTGAAGTACTGTAACTAAAGTACTGTAACTAAAGTACTGTATCTGAAGTACTGTAACTAAAGTACTGTATCTGAAGTACTGTAACTAAAGTACTGTAACTAAAGTACTGTAACTAAAGTACTGTAAATAATGTACTGTAAATAATGTACTGTAACTAAAGTACTGTATCTGAAGTACTGTAACTAAAGTACTGTAACTAAAGTACTGTAACTAAAGTACTGTAAATAATGTACTGTAACTAATGTACTGTAACTAAAGTACTGTAACTAAAGTACTGTAAATAATGTACTGTAACTAATGTACTGTAACTAAAGTACTGTATCTGAAATACTGTAACTAAAGTACTGTAACTAAAGTACTGTAACTAAAGTACTGTAAATAATGTACTGTATCTGAAGTACTGTAACTAAAGTACTGTATCTGAAGTACTGTAACTAAAGTACTGTATCTGAAGTACTGTAACTAAAGTACTGTAACTAAAGTACTGTAACTAAAGTACTGTAAATAATGTACTGTATCTGAAGTACTGTAACTAAAGTACTGTATCTGAAGTACTGTATCTGAAGTACTGTAACTAAAGTACTGTAACGAATGTACTGTAACTAAAGTACTGTATCTGAAGTACTGTAACTAAAGTACTGTAACTAAAGTACTGTAACTAAAGTACTGTAAATAATGTACTGTAACTAAAGTACTGTATCTGAAGTACTGTAACTAAAGTACTGTAACTAAAGTACTGTAACTAAAATACTGTAAATAATGTACTGTAACTAATGTACTGTAACTAAAGTACTGTATCTGAAGTACTGTAACTAAAGTACTGTAACTAAAGTACTGTAACTAAAATACTGTAAATAATGTACTGTAACTAATGTACTGTAACTAAAGTACTGTATCTGAAGTACTGTAACTAAAGTACTGTAACTAATGTACTGTATCTGAAGTACTGTAACTAAAGTACTGTAACTAAAGTACTGTATCTGAAGTACTGTAACTAATGTACTGTAACTAAAGTACTGTAATTAAAGTACTGTAACTAAAGTACTGTAACTAAAGTACTGTAACTAAAGTACTGTAACTAATGTACTGTAACTAAAGTACTGTATCTGAAGTACTGTAACTAAAGTACTGTAACTAAAGTACTGTAACTAAAGTACTGTAAATAATGTACTGTAACTAAAGTACTGTATCTGAAGTACTGTAACTAAAGTACTGTAACTAAAGTACTGTAACTAAAGTACTGTAAATAATGTACTGTAACTAAAGTTCTGTATCTGAAGTACTGTAACTAAAGTACTGTAAATAGTGTACTGTAACTAAAGTACTGTAAATAATGTACTGTAACTAATGTACTGTAACTAAAGTACTGTATCTGAAGTACTGTAACTAATGTACCGTAACTAAAGTGCCATAACTAAATGACTGTATATAACATAATGTAACTAAAGTACTATAACCAAAGTACTGTAACTAAAGTACTATAACTAAAGTACTGTAACTAAAGTACTGTAACTAAAGTACTGTAAGTAAAGTACTGTATATAATGTACAGTAACTAAAGTACTATAACTAAAGTACTGTATATAACGTACTGTAACTAACGTACTGTAAATAAATTATTGTATATAATGTACTGTAACTAAAGTACTATAACTAAAGTACTGTATATAATGTACTGTAACTAAAGTACTGTATATAATGCACAGTAACTAAAGTACTATAACTAAAGTACTGTATATAACATACTGTAACTAAAGTACTGTCACTAAAGTACTATAACTAAATTACTGTATATAATGTACTGTAACTAAAGTACTATAACTAAAGTACTGTATATAATGTACTGTAACTAAAGTACTCTATATAATGTACAGTAACTAAAGTACTGTATATAATGTACTGTAACTAAAGTACTATAACTAAAGTACTGTATATAATGTACTGTAAGTAAAGTACAATAACTAAAGTACTGTAACTAATGTACTGTAACTAATGTACTGTAACTAAAGTACTGTGTATAATGTACTGTAAGTAAAGTACTGCAACTAAAGTGTAACGTGATTTGTAAAGTTTGTAAACTGCTTTTTTTGCTATTTTTCTTATGGACACTCCAATATAGAGGAGAAACCTGCCGTCAGTAATTTCAAGCGAAGGAAAGTGGCATGAGGACTCTATGTAAGAGTTAGTAATGCGAACCTGGCTGTAGGAGCAATGAGACAGATTGAAGTAAAGTTTGGTGGCATCATATCCAACACTGGGCTGGATAGGCTACTGTTGCGTTTAGGATGTTGCTTTGAAGGAGAAAAAAATCTGATTAGCTAATGCCCTCCCCCTCCTCCACACACATACTGTCGATACACGCCAATGCCAATGTACTGCCTTGTCTCAAAACGCACACACAAGAACACACACACACACACACACCCACCCACCCACATACACCCACTCACCCTCACGCACGCACCCCCTCCCCCTACACACACACACACACACACATACTGTAAAGACACACCCATTCCATCATACTGCCCTGTCTCAAAATGCACACGCACGCACACACACTCACACACACACACACACACACGCACACACTCACCCCCTCCCCCTCCCCCTACACACACATACTGTCGATACACACCTATGCCATCGTAATGCCCTGTCTCAAAACGCACACGCAAGAACACACGCACGCACACACACACCCACCTACATACACACGCAGGCACCCCCTTCCCCTACACAAACATAGTGTAGAGACCCCCACTCAATCGTACTGCCCTGTCTCAAAATGCACTCACACACACACACACACACGTGCGCACACACGCACACACTCACCCCCTCCTCCTACACACACATACTGTAGATACACACCCATTCCATTGTACTATCCTGTCTCAAAATGCACACACACACACACACACACACACACTCACACACACACACACACACACATACACACACACTCACATACACACACCTTAATGATTAAGGGGCTCTTCCATTCACGTCCTGTCTAATTAGTTAAACATGTCTCCGTGTTTGTTTATGATGCAAACGTGTCTTAGGTGATGACCTCATTGGCCCTTGAGGAGAAAAGAGAGAGAAGAGAGAGAAGAGAGGCAGCAGTGAAAACACAGGTGCACTGGGAACACTCCAGAATTATCCCGGGCAACAGTTCTTCAAATGCTGCTCCACTGCTAAAAAGCATCCAGGAGCACATTAAACTAAAGCTCCAACTGGGGAGCTTTTAAGAACCCGAGCTCGGCCAAAGAAAAGCAGGACATGGAATGTCTCAGGCGAAAGACTGTAGCCAGTTTTATTGTGGTGAGAGCCATTTTGAAATATAGCAACGGGACATTTTACGCAGTGTGCGAAGTCAAACAGAGATGGTGAGCCTGCACGATAAATGTGCATGTGCAAGAACATAAACACTTGTTTTTTTTTTACTGGAGTGATAACCTAATGTAGGGATGAAAAACCTACAGTACGGTGAGTGTGGGGGGGGTGGGGGGGGGGGGGGGGGGATACAACTGTTTCTGCTTCTCCTGTCCCCTCTATGGCCTCCGTTTTCTATGATGTCAGGAACTTTCTTCCAATAGTAGGCTACACGTGGGAAACACTGATGTCATTCATTAAAACAGGCATTTTTCTCTCCTACAGCGGGAATTCTGGGCCTGTACTCACAAAGCGTCACAGAGTAGGAGTACTGCTCTAGGATCAGTTTGACCGTAATAAATAAGCCGACGTGAGCAGGGGAGACCTGATCTGAGATCAGTACTCGTACTCTAAGATTCATTAATAATATGAGCACTGAACATCAGTCCTTATACAGTATAGGTAACCTGCAGTACTTTTTAAAACAGTATGAACAACTGGTATACCCGTTTGAGGCATGACAATACCTCTGGGAAGTGAGAGAGAGGTGTAGCTGCAATGAATTTGAGATGTTTTACAAATGTAATACATTTGCATGTAATTTCACCAACCAGAAGTACTGTAAGAGCTCTGTTCCAACACTAACGTTAGGTATTAGGGTAGTCTCACGTTGCCATACCTCAAAAATCACTTCGTTGTCACGCCTCTCTTGGAGGTCTCAAGAATTTTGTATTACATAAACGGTTTGAATGGTCCGCTGGGAGTGATTTTGATTGGATGTTACATGTCAAGAACCCTCCCCCCCACATGCCCATTGGTGCTACGTGTTATGTCAGTCACTGTTTTGTATTTATTTTTGTATTAGTATTTATTATGGATCCACATTAGCTGCTGCCAAGGCAGTTTATACAATTTGAAATACATTACAATGCATTGATTACAGAATTCACAACAGACTAAGTGGTGTGTCCTCAGGCCCCTACTCCACTACCACACATCTACAGCGCAAAATCCATATGTACGTGTGTGTATAGTGCGTATGTTATCATGTGTGTGTATAGTGCGTATGTTATCATGTGTGTGTATAGTGCGTATGGTATCGTGTGTGTGTATAGTGCGTATGTTATCGTGTGTGTGTATAGTGCGTATGTTATCGTGTGTGTGTATAGTGCGTATGTTATCGTGTGTGTGTATAGTGCGTATGTTATCGTGTGTGTGTATAGTGCGTATGTTATCGTGTGTGTGTATAGTGCGTATGTTATCGTGTGTGTGTATAGTGCGTATGTTATCGTGTGTGTGTATAGTGCGTATGTTATCATGTGTGTGTATGCATGTGTCTGTGCCTATGTTTATGTTGCTTTTAAGACCGGGAAAGACACATTTTGCAGAGAGTTGTTCTGTATGCTACAATAGTTTGCAACATTATAGAAAATTGAAGAAAACCTGTAGTAAAAATTGCATTGTGTTTTGTCTATACACAAAATCAACTTACAGTAAGTACATAAACATGTTTTGATGGGGTTTTAATCGTTGATTTTCCAGCCATCCTCACCCACTGTTGCACCTACGACACTAGTCTAGTGATCGCCATTGTTGCTCGGCCCAAACAAGGCATTTGATTGGTTTGATGAGTTGCGAGCATAGTGTCACTGATTTACACCGGCTTCCCACCCTTATTTAACTATTTTTCTACCATGAACTTCCCCAAGCTTTCCGTTATAGGGACAATTGTAAAATGGGACTTTCCAGCGAGGAGTGAATTAAATGAGGACAAATATCTCGGGCAGTGTAGGGTCTGAGTTCGACCATTACTAGAACGTCTCTGGAGAAACACCTACATGATAGGATGAATGTATTGATGATGATGATGATGATAATTAAGATGATGATGGTGATGCAATAATGATAATGATGATGATGATGATGCAATAATGATGATGATGATGATGATGATGATGACAACATTAATGATGATGATGATGATGATGATAATGACAATGATGATGATGGTGATGATAATAATGACAACATTAATGATGATGATGATGATGACGAAGGTTGATGATAAAAATGATAATGATGTTGATGATGATGATGATGATGATGAGGAAGGTTGATGATAATAATGATGATGTTGATGATGATGATGATGATGATGATCAAAATCAAATCAAAGTTTATTTGTCTCATGCGCTGGACAAAACAGGTGTAGACCATACAGTAAAATGCTTAGAGGATGATGATGACGAGGACGATGATGATGAGGATGATGATGATGAGGGCGATGATGATGAGGTCGATGATAACGAGGACGATTATGATGAGGACGATTACGACGAGGACGATGATGACGAGGACGATAAAGACTAGGACGATGATGACGATGATGACGAGGATGATGATGATGAGGACGATGATGACCAGGACGGTGATGATGATGATGACCAGGACGATGATGATGAGGACGATGATTACCAGGACGATGATGACAAGGACGATGATGACGAGGACAATGATGGCGAGGACGGTGATGACGAGGACGACGATGATTATGAATTAGGCCAACAGATATTCTATGGCCCCAACAATGTCAGAAGGGTCCTACTCTGAACTCTCTATAATCTACAGTAGGAGCCGGCTAGTCCTATGTAAGACAAAGAGAAGAAAGTGTTAGTGGGGTCCGTTCCTGCCTATCCCAACCGAAGTTGGGGTCATCATCCTCTTGCTATAGGTACTGATCTACTGATCTAAGATAGTTACTCTGGCCTATGCAGTTCTCATCCCGGACGAGCCTCTAAAGATGTTACGGCGCCGGACAACCAATAGTATTGCACAAACTCATTCCGAAAAGAAGACGACATCCCTCCAAGATTGCAGTAGAAATCACACCCACACCACCACTACATGTCGAAACTCGTGTTTCAACAGGATGGATTGAATCTCGTGTCTTATCAGTCGGTTACGGGAACCCTCATCTCCCCCGGAGCGCATCTATTCACACATTCACTGAGTAATCGGTTTGTTCCTCTGGTCAAATATGAAACAGGTCAGTTGGTTGGGGGGGGGGGGGGGGGGGGGCATGCCTTTGATAGCAACCATATCCCATCATGAAACATTTGTTGTTCCTGCCTCCCAGACATTGCTGAACTGTAGTTGAGGAGGTAAGTGTGTGGTGGTAGTTCACCCAATATTTGACCCTGAGAGCAACGTACGGTGAGCACAGTGTGAATAGTGTGAAATATAAAAGGTGTTGACAGATTCACAATCTGGGCTCCCCCCCCCCCCACATCATTACACACTTTTATAATAGCACACGTTTTATTTTTCAAACGTATTTTTTGAACATAATTATACTCATGCAACATGTAGACTAAAATACCTTGTCACACATGACTTGATCCTCAAAGCCTTATAAGCATTTTGACAGAGATACCATTACCAGACATAATGATAATTTAGCAAAGAAATCTCAATTTGCGTCACCATGTTAGCTCATCCACCTCCCAACATACCACATCCATAGTGACATATGGATCACTGGACTTTCCAAGATAATATAAGTTATTCTCTCAGGGCTGGTTTCCTGGACCCAGATTAAGCTGAGTATTGTAATAAAAAGCATTGTCAATAGAGATTATTCATTGAAAGTGCTTTTTGTTCCAGGATTATAGGTGTAATTCATATACCTTAATATGGTGAAGAAGATCCTGGACATCAGCCATTTCCCCCGGACTGAGCATGTGGACTCGTCGATAAGTGAGCCTCTTGCTCGCTCACCACCTTACCTAGAAATCAGAAAAGCAAACTCGAGACATCTGGAAAGTTTGGCCCACTCCGTGTCTGTGAAACACACCCCAAGATGTCTTTTACTGTCCACGTTACAAGACAGGTGGACGTCAGAAGACGTTTACTGCACAGGCCATCCTCCCCGCTGATCGACTTTATGCCCAACTTCAACCGTAGCGCTTTCATAGGGCCGCGTTGCGGTCTATAGGCGTTGTGATCCGACTCGCGATATGGTTTAGCGATCATGGATTCATGGATGTTGTCATCCCCTATAACTCTTCCTTACATGTCTCCTGTGGAAGGTGTGTGTGTGCAGGCGTTTGCTTTTGGAGGTGAACCATCTCGTTTGATATCTGTACAAGTGGCACTTGGGAGGTTGCGATGAAAATGTCAACATTTTAACCACAACTATTTCCTGACTATTTAGAGGTTTTTGATTTATTGGCAACTGGGGAATTAAGTTATTGCGGTGTTGGAAAAAAATTGTCTTGAAGAACCATAATCAGACAAGGGGATTTTCTCCATGCTGTATAACAAATCACACTGAAGTCAAGGAAATACCTTACATTGGTTTGTTAGATAGAGTGGGAAGTGCAAGATGTGAAATTATTTGTTGTGAATACAGAAATGATACCATTATGCTTCATTTGTATGCTATCAGAATTATCGGAAACTCAAACTGTACGAAGAATTTGCCATAAAACGGCCAGATGCGTCATAAATTGAACATTCCAAATCCCAAAATGAGCTTCCAATTAGTAAATAAGACTGGGGAACTCAGGTTGCATGTTTTTACACCGAGTTTTCTAATTGGATATTTCCAAGTTTCCTAGTTCCTAGTAGCACATGAATGCAGCATAACTATTTTGTTGAAAAGAGGTTTGTCTTATTCAAAGTGAGGACTGTCACTTCACTGTAGTATGTATTTTAGGACAGCCTCAGTCTCAGCAGGATTTTGAAGTATATTTGAATCTTAATTTTAGGGCACCACAGGTTGCACAAATATTTTTTTTCTCTGATTCAATTTCACATTCTCATTGTTGGTCACTTGAAAGTGTAAAGAAGATACATTCAGGCTATTCTCTACTTTTATAACCCCTCCCCATTCTCTACTATAACCCCTCCCCATTCTCTACTATAACCCCTCCCCATACTCTACTATAACCTCTCCCCTATTCTCTACTTTTATAACCCCTTCCCATTCTCTACTATAACCCCTCCCCATACTCTTCTATAACCCCTCCCCTATTCTCTACTTTTATAACCCCTCCCCATTCTCTACTATAACCCCTCCCCATTCTCTACTATAACCCCTCCCCATACTCTTCTATAACCCCTCCCCTATTCTCTACTTTTATAACCCCTCCCCATTCTCTACTATAACCCCTCCCCTATTCTCTACTTTTATAACCACTCCCCATTCTCTTGAGAAATGTTGGTAATGAAAAGTAGTTTTTCTTTTAAATAACTGGGAATAAGCTTCAGTAATCTCTGTTCTACAATTCTACAATCTCTGTCCTACAATTATACAATCTCTGTTCTACAATTCTACAATCTCTTTTCTACAATTATACAATCTCTGTCTCCCAGGGGGAAAAAAGTGTATTAAGTTCCAGAGCGATGCTCTAATGAAAGACAGAAGAAGAGACACACATACATACACACACACACGCACACACACACAGAGAAAGGACAGCAGGGAAAGGCTGAGAGAGACAACCCAGCCACCACGACAAGGCTCATTGCAGAAGGAATAGCCTTGATGAAGAGCAGGGGTTTATCCTGTTAGACTACTTTAAAAAAGTTTCATAGGAACTGGACATGTTTAATGCACATTATCTCTCTCATTCATCACCGCTGCCTTTGTTAAATGACAAGGCCTGGAAACCTTTCCAAAAGGAACAAAGGCTATTGGGAAGACAGATAAGTAATGTTATTGAACAAAGCTCCTGACGCTGTCTGCATCGTGTTGTGGACTGATTATAACGAGTGGGAAACTAAAAACATGTCTGTTCTCTTGGTTGAATCAGTTACTCTTAATTGTCTGAGCTATTCCACATGCTTTGTAATCCAATAAAAATACTAAAAAATATGCAGGCATGTAGTAACAATAGATTGAACCAAGGATGCCATATCAACCCCCACTACAAGTTATTTTAAGGGTAGACTCAGTGAAATAACGTTGCCACGAGCAATACTGCAGATACATTGCGATGAGTTAAATGCAAGACTTGGCTCTCACACAGTCACACACGGTATCTGTAGAGTATCTGCTCTTAGTTGTTACGGAAATTAACGCACAAATTGTTTACTTTGTGCCTCTACGTCATATCACTGAGTTTACCATTTACCAGAAGCATCCATGTGTTCCAGATGTGTAATATCTTTGGGACAAAGCACAGCCAAGCTGACAAAAAGGCATTCAGACAACAGTTAGTAACTACTGCCTATATGTGAAGTGTATGATACTGTACTTCCAATCATTACAACCAGTTTTTGTGATTATTCTTACATGAAGTGTTGAAGGTTAAGCACCACTGTCCATATTTGGATCAAGCAGGGTTCCAAATGGTGGTTTTATTTGCACCCCCCCCCCCAAAAAAAAAAAAAAAAGCTTTTTTGGACATAATAGACTGTGAAAACACCAGGAAATTAGCTTCACATACTAGTTCCCAAGTATTCCCACGCATAAAAGAGAGACAATTGATTGTATACAAATGTAAGCAAGTGTAACGCCCTGATCTGTTTCACCTGTTCTTGTGATTGTCTCCACCCCGTCCAGGTGTCACTTATTTTCCCCGGTGTATTTATCCCTGTGCTTCCTGTCTCTCTGTGCCAGTTCATCTTGTATTTTTTAGTCAAGTCAACCAGCGTGGTTTTCCCGAACTCCTTTTGCTATTCTCCTTTTTCTAGTCATCCCTGTTTTGACGCTTGCCTGTTTCTGGACTCTGTAACCGCCTGCCTGACCATTCTGCCTGCCTTGACCAAGAGCATGTCTACCACACTGTACCCACCTGCCTGACCATTCTGCCTGCCTTGACCAAGAGCATGTCTACCACTCTGTACCCGCCTGCCTGACCATTCTGCCTGCCTTGACCAAGAGCATGTCTACCACTCTGTACCCGCCTGCCTGACCATTCTGCCTGCCTTGACCAAGAGCATGTCTACCACTCTGTACCTCCTGGACTCTGGTTTTGACCATTTTGCCTGTCCACAACCATTCTCTTGCCTACCCCTTTGGATTACTAAACTTTGTAAACATTGACTCTCAAATGTGTCTGCATCTGGGTCTCGCTTTGTGCCTTGATGGTAAGTTGGTGGTTGAAGATATTCCTCAAGTGGTGTGGGGGCTGTGCCTGTGCAAAGTGGGTGGGGTTATATCCTTCCTGTTTGGCCCTGTCCGGGGGTATCATTGGATGGGGCCACAGTGTCTCCTGACCCCTCCTGTCTCAGCCTCCAGGATTTATGCTGCAGTAGTTTATGTGTCAGGTGGTTAGGATCAGTTTGTTATATCTGGAGTACTTCTCCTGTCTTATCCGGTGTCCTGTGTAAATTTAAGTATGCTCTCTCTAATTCTCTCTTTCTCTCTTTCTTTCTATCTCTCGGAGGACCTAAGCCCCAGGACCATGCCTCAGGACTACCTGGCATGATGACTCCTTACTGTCCCCAGTCAACCTGGCCATGCTGCTGCTCCAGTTTCAACTGTTCTGCCTGTGGCTATGGAATCCTGACCTGTTCACCGGACGTGCTATCTGTCCCAGACCTGCTGTTTGCAACTCTCTAGAGACAGCAGGAGTGTTAGAGATACTCTTAATGACCGGCTATGAAAAGCCAACTGACATTTACTCCTGAGGTGCTGACTTGCTGCACCCTTGACAACTATTGTGATTATTATTATTTGACCATGCTGGTCATTTATGAACATTTGAACATCTTGGCCATGTTCTGTTATAATCTCCACCCGGCACAGCCAGAAGAGGACTGGCCACCCCTCATAGCCTGGTTCCTCTCTATGTTTCTTTCTAGGTTGTGGCCTTTCTAGGGAGTTTTTCCTAGCCACCGTGCTTCTACACCTGCATCGCTTGCTGTTTGAGGTTTTAGGCTGGGTTTCTGTACAGCACTTTGAGATATTAGCTGATGTATGAAGGGTTCATTTTTCAGCATCATTTTTGGACAGAAAGTTTCAGATTTTTGCAATGTTACGTAGATGGAAAAAAGCTGTCCTTGAAACAGTCTTGATATGTTCTTCAAAAGAGTGATCAGGGTCCAGAGTAACGCCGAGGTCCTTCACAGTTTTATTTGAGACGACTGTACAACCATTAAGATGAATTATCAGATTCAACAGAAGATCTCTTTGTTTCTTGGTACCTAGAACAAGCATCTCTGTTTTGTCTGAGTTTAAAAGTAGAAAGTTTGCAGCCATCCACTTCCTTATGTCTGAAACACATGCTTCTAGCGAGCGCAATTTTGGGGCTTCACCATGTTTCATTGAAATGTACAGCTGTGTGTCATCCGCATAGCAGTGAAAGTTAACATTATGTTTTCGAATGACATCCCTAAGAGGTCAAATATATAGTGAAAACAATAGTGGTCCTAAAACGGAACCTTGAGGAACACCGAAATTTACAGTTGATTTGTCAGAGGACAAACCATTCACAGAGACAAACTGATATCTTTTCCTACAGATAAGATCTAAACCAGGCCAGAACTTGTCCGTGTAGACCAATTTGGGTTTCCAATCTCTCCAAAAGAATGTGGTGATCGATGGTATCAAAAGCAGCACTAAGGTCTAGGAGCACAAGGACAGATGCAAAGCCTCGGTCTGATGCCATTAAAAGGTAATTTACCACCTTCACAAGTGCATTCTCAGTGCTATGATGGGGTCTAAAACCAGACTGAAGCATTTCGTATACATTGTTTGTCTTCAGGAAGGCAGTGAGTTGCTGCGCAACAGCCTTTTAAAAAAATGTTGAGAGGAATGGAAGATTCGATATAGGCCGATAGTTTTTTATATTTTCTGGCTCAAGGTTTGGCTTTTTCAAGAGCGGCTTTATTACTGCCACTTTTAGTGAGTTTGGTACACATCCGGTGGATAGAGAGCCGTTTATTATGTTCAACATAGGAGGGCCAAGCACAGGAAGCAGCTCTTTCAGTAGTTTAGTTGGAATAGGGTCCAGTATGCAGCTTGAAGGTTTAGAGGCCATGATTATTTTCATCATTGTGTCAAGAGATATAGTACTAAAACACTTGAGTGTCTCTCTTGATCCTAGGTCCTGGCAGAGTTGTGCAGACTCAAGACAACTGAGCTTTGAAGGAATACGCAGCTGGTGCACGAAATCTAAGGATGTCTCTAGATTTTGCTCGTCTGAAGAATAGTATGTTGTGATAAATTGCAGGCCACACTACTTGCCTAGAGAATTTTCATCTATATTTTTCATGGCTGTTTATCTACCACCACAGATGCTGGCACTTAGACCGCACTCAGTAAGCTGTATAAGGAAATAAGCAAACAGGAAACCGCTCATCCAGAGGCGGCGCTCCTAGAGGCCGGAGACTTTAATGCAGGGAAACTTAAATCAGTTGTACCAAATTTCCATCAACATGTTAAATGTGCAACCAGAGGGAAAAAAAATTCTAGATCACCTGTTCTCCACACACAGAGACGAGTACAAAAGCTCTCCCTCGCCCTCCATTTGGTAAATCCGATCACAACTCTATATCCTCCTGATTCCTGGTTACAAGCAAAAATTAAAGCAGGAAGCTTTATCAATAATAATTGTTCCTTTTATTTCATAATTTTTATTCATATTTTTTAAACTTTGTTGTTGGGTAGGGGCTTGTAAGTAAGCATTTCACTGTATTCGGTGCATGTGACTAATAAAATTGCATTTGATTTGATTTGAATTCAAGGAATGCTTTCTTGTACAAGGTCCCGGAGGGAAATTACAAATGTGGCCAATGTGCTCAATGTAGTTTCACATATGAATGTGCTCAATCCCCCACCTCTGCACAGGACAAACATTTAAGATCAAATTGTCACGGCTGTTGAAGGAAGTGGACCAAGGAGCAGCGTGATTACCTGCATGTCCACCAATCTTGTTTACATGTTGAAATGTCCCTGTGGTCTGCCGTACACAGGGAAAACCTGCAGAAGCCTTAAGACCCAGGTCAGTGAGCACTGGAGCAATATACGGACAGGCGAGACAAAAAACCCTGTTGCTGTTCATTTTGAACAAGCTGGACATCTTATTAGTTTTGTTACATTACAGCCTTATTCCAAAATGGATGAAATAAAAAACAAAATCCTCATCAATCTACACACAATCCCCGATAATGTCAAAGCAAAAACAGATTTTTAGAAATGTTAGCTCATTTCTTAAAGATAAAAAACAAAAATACTTTATTTACATAAGTATTCAGACCCTTTGCTATGAGACTCGAAATTCAGCTCAGGTGAATCCTGTTTCTGGTTAGGGAGAGGGGCCAGCATTTTCACTTTGGATGAATTGTGTGCCCATAGTGAACTGCATCCTACTCTGTCCTAGATGCTAATATATGCATAGTATTATTACTACTGGATAGAAAACACTCTGAAGTGTTTTGGCGACCCTCGCCGCCGAGATGTGAGTAAGACCTTTAAACTTGTCAACATTCACAATGTGTCCTCGGCCCAGTACCACCAGTGCCAGCACCACGCATCAGGCCTACAGTGCGCCTCGCCTGTCCAGCGCTGCCAGAGCCTTCCTCTTCTCCAGCGCTGCCGGAGTCTCCCGCCTGTTCAGCGCTGCCAGAGTCTCCCGTCTGCATGGAGCAGCCAGAGTCTCCCGTCTGCATGGAGCAGCCAGAATCTCCCGTCTGCATGGAGCCGCCAGAGTCTCCCGTCTGTCATGAGCCGCCAGAGTCTCCCGTCTGTCATGAGCCGCCAGAGTCTCCCGTCTGTCATGAGCCGCCAGAGTCTCCCGTCTGTCATGAGCCGCCAGAGTCTCCCGTCTGCATGGAGCCGCCAGAGTCTCCCGTCTGCATGGAGCAGCCAGAGTCTCCCGTCTGCATGGAGCAGCCAGAATCTCCCGTCTGCATGGAGCCGCCAGAGTCTCCCGTCTGCATGAAGCAGCCAGAGTCTCCCGTCTGCATGGAGCAGCCAGAGTCTCCCGTCTGCATGGAGCAGCCAGAGTCTCCCGTCTGCATGGAGCAGCCAGAGTCTCCCGTCTGCATGGAGCAGCCAGAGTCTCCCGTCTGCATGGAGCAGCCAGAGTTGCCAGTCAGCATGGAGCAGCCAGAGTCGCCAGTCAGCCAGGATCCGCCAGAGCCGCCAGTCTGCCCCTCAGTCCAGTGGGGCCCTTTGTTAGGGTTACTAGGCCAAGGTCGGCGGCGAGGGTCGCCAATCTAAGGACGCGGAGTAAGAGGACTAGTAACCGTGGTCAGACGCCCACCCAGACCCTCCCCTATGGGTTTAGGTGTGCGGCCGGGAGTCCGCACCTTTGTGTTTTCTTCTTTATATTGGTCAGGCCAGGGTATGACATGGGTATTTATGTGGTGTGTTTTGTCTAGGGGTTTTTTGTAGGTTATGGGATTGTGGTTAGTGAAGTAGTCTAGGTAAGTCTATGGTTGCCTAGAGTGGTTCTCAATCAGAGGCAGGTGTTTATCGTTGTCTCTGATTGGGAACCATATTTAGGCAGCCATATTCTTTGAGTGTTTCGTGGGTGATTGTTCCTGTCTCTGTGTTTGTTTGCACCAGATAGGGCTGTTTCGGTTTTTCACGTTTCTTGTGTTTTGTATATTGTTCATTTTATCATCTTCATTAAAGATGTATAAAGATAACCACGCTGCATTTTGGTCCTCCTCTCCTTCGACAGACGAAAACCGTAACAGCCTGTCTCAGAATACAACACTGCCCCTTTAAGACAAAAAAAAATCTCTTTACCTGACTCGCGTTTCAAAGATACCTAGAAATGTGCTTGTTTTATTCTCTTGTAGGAAGCTATCATTCCCCTATTATTGATTACACATTATCTATAACTGGGCTAATGACTCACTAACTAGCAAAGGATAT
Organism: Oncorhynchus mykiss; assembly: GCF_013265735.2. Lineage (NCBI taxonomy): Eukaryota > Metazoa > Chordata > Actinopteri > Salmoniformes > Salmonidae > Oncorhynchus > Oncorhynchus mykiss. Next base: position 59,368,035 of record NC_048583.1, on the reverse strand, counting down.
GGACAAAATGTGCACACGTGGCTACATGCAGCTCTCGCTTTGACCTCACTACTCACGACTGCACCAGTCTGTGTAGAGTACGGGCTAAGTAGTGTGTGGCAATGCAATAGAATCTTACTCGCCTACAACAAAATCTCTTGCATAGTTTGTTTTGTTTCGGTATGTTTCATTGAAAGGGGCTAATCCTGTGCAACATTAACCAATTAAAAGCATTACTGTAGCAATGAGGTTTGTGCAGTAAGCTATAGGCCCAATACATTATCACCGCATATTAGTTTTGTTTGAATTGCCCTGTCAATGCATTGTTGTTTGGGACTGTTTTTAAATTGTATTTCGCCGGAAGGAAACGTTTGTACCTTCAGACACATGAATCGGTTCAAAATGCCAACCATTTGCCCACCCGGTGTGCGGGGCAGCTGAATCGGGTGCCCCTACCTCACCTACGGCCTACAGCCCGAGACGAATAAAAAACAAAACATACAAAAAGGAACACAAGGCTTTATCTTTTTTTTTTTTTCAGACATTTATCGAATAGGAATGTCCTGGAGATCGACCAGTCAATCGCAATCGACTGGCTGGTGACCACCGCTCTAGAAAGTTAAGTGAAGATCAATCTCGTGCTTCTCTCTGGGGCTGATATTTACAAGCTCAGTCCTGGGGGTGCTGCATGGCAGTTTAGAGGGAACATTGACTATACTGTATTAACACATCTACCTCGTACCCCATGCACATCAACTCGGTACTGGTACCCCGTGTATATAGGCAAGTTATCATTACTCATTGTGGATTTATTCCCTGTGCTATTATCTTTCTATTTTTCACTGTTAGTCTACACAATGTTGTTTACGAAACATGTGACAAATATATTCTTATTTGACTTTATGTACGAAGTCAACCGACATCTAAGAGTGAGTATTCCACAATCTGCTTGGTTGAGAGCCAAAAGAATAGAGGAGGATTCCATGCCTGAAGATTGGTCTATCCTAAAATGGACACAGTACTCATGAAGTCATCTCCTTTATTCTGTCTACATAGAATGTAAGCACTCAAATGTGTCAAGATTTGATCATATTAATGGTTGGCCAAATAAGAGAACCCCAGATGTTATATCATTATAAATGTTTCCCAAGGTTGTAAAAATATTTTTGTATGCTACCCCTTCAATTTGATGGATCGAAAACACAACAGTATTTTATAACCTTTTTTTTGTCTACAACACTCAGCACTTAGTTCCTTCTGACCCATGTGAATGGGTGTTTCAAAACGATAAATCTCTCACTGAGCTTGTCACTTGAGACTGATTTATTCTCAGATCTATTTAAGAAATGCATCATTAAAATGACTATTACATAGTTTAGGGTGTTTGTAATCTCACTGTGTGTCTCACTGTGTGTGTGTGTGTGTGTGATTATTAAGTCCTACATCAACTTTAAAGAAATGTTAATTAAATGCTTGCTCAGTGACTTTTTATGCATTGGTCAAAAATCCTCTACTTTACTATGCATTTGGTTTTATTGTCCCCACATGCTCATGTTAAGGTCTGTTTTGTATAACGAGGTAAACATAATCTCATAGTCTGTTTTTTATTAGAAACAGTCCTCAAACTAGAATCTCCCACTGAGACAAATACTAACACTTGATGATAACTGTATTACTTTGATATACACAATGAGGTTGGGTCCTATAATAAACTATATTATTCACCTTGCTGCAATGAAGTGGGGGCACCAGAAACCAAGTGCTTATTCTTTTAGGACAAGAAAAAGACAAAGGATTACCAAATCTCAGGAGCCTCACAGTAGGAGAATGCTGCTTTGGGGGGGTCACAGTAAGGGGAGTGCTGCTTTGGGGCTCACAGTAGAGAAATGCTGCTTTGGGGCTCACAGTAGGAGAATGATGATTTGGGGCTCACAGTAGGGGAATGCTGCTTTGGGGCTCACAGTAGGAGAATGCTGATTTGGGGCTCACAGTAGGGGAATGCTGCTTTGGGGCTCACAGTAAGGGGAATGCTGCTTTGGGGCTCAAAGTAGGGGAATGCTGATTTGGGGGTCACAGTAGGGGAATGCTGATTTGGGGCTCACAGTAAGGGGAATGCTGCTTTGGGGCTCAAAGTAGGAGAATGCTGATTTGGGGGTCACAGTAGGGGAATGCTGCTTTGGGGCTCACAGTAAGGGGAATGCTGCTTTGGGGCCCACAGTAGAGGAATGCTGCTTTGGGACTCACAGTAAGGGGAATGCTGCTTTGGGGCTCAAAGTAGGAGAATGCTGATTTGGGGGTCACAGTAGGGGAATGCTGCTTTGGGGCCCACAGTAGAGGAATGCTGCTTTGGGACTCACAGTAAGGAGAACCCTGCTTTTGGGATCAAAGTAAGGGAATGTTGCTTTGGGGCCAAACAATATGTTTTACAATAGCCCCCCCATCAATCCATCCAAATCAATATTATTAACAATATCCCCATCCATCAATCCATAAAAATCTACTTTATAGTATACTGGATGTGTTTTTCATACACGTACAGTGAGATATGTACAATTTGATGTATTCTAGTCGATACCATAAAAAAAAATCCATACAATTTTACAGTGGTGGGACATCAGCCACAAATAACTCATATGTAGTTGAAGAGAACGGTGGAGTTGTGCACCAATGAAAACATATAGGAAGAAAAAACATGTTTGGAACGGAGTAAAGCTAATAATTACACGCCAATAAAAATATAAAAATCAACTGGTTACTAGTTCTCCCCAGGCTTTTAGTTGATCGCATGGCTACTACAATATTGTATGACGGGCATACATTTTATGTTGTCTTTGTCCTTAACAGGCATTTCGTTTTAGTTTTTTTTTCTTGTAATAAAATACAGAGTAGCTATGATGGACTCGATGAAACAACTGTTTTTAATTACACTGTTCTCAGAGGTATTGGTGAAGAATTGGCCAATCAGGAAGCAGAGTTGCTTAGAGAGACTCATGACTATGCCACACTATAAAAAACGAAAATAAGTTGAGTCAATAAAAAAAAAATCAAGACAACCAGCTGGATACTATTTTTAGTTCACAAAACAGATATATCGCCCAGATACCGCTAGTCTTCACCTAATCCCACAGCAATACTTCACCTAACACTTGAATAGGGCGTATCTATTTGCAGCTTCACTGAATAGTAAACTAGGAGATTGACGATGAACAGAGGAGTGGCTTGGAGTTGATTCTCCTCATACCACATCCCTGAGCTAGTCTGGGCTACAGTGGTACATAGAGCCTAATAAAAACACACATGAACCTGTGCCATTGTCCTACCCCCCTCAAACCCTAATGAAAACCAGCGGCCAGCAGCAATAATCCCTGTGCCAGTTCCATGCCAAAATAATAAAATATCCCCCTCAACCCATTTTTCTCTCCATATTGTTCTGCACTAGCAGCAACTCAGCACACTTCATTGGGATACGTTGGGGTTGAGTGGGGATGTTATAGAGGGGTAGATATAGAGGGGTAGTTATAGAGGGGTAATTATAGAGGGGTAGTTATAGAGGGGTAGTTATAATGGGGTAGATATAGAGGGGTAGTTATAGAGGGGTAATTATAGAGGGGAAGTTTTAGAGTGGTAGTTATAATGGGGTAGATATAGAGGGGTAGTTATAGAGGGGTAGTTATAGTGGGGTATTTATAGAGGGGTAGTTATAATGGGGAATATATAGTGGGGTAGTTATAGTGGGGTAGTTATAGAGGGGTAGTTATAGAGGGGTAGTTATAATGGGGTAGATATAGAGGGGTAGTTATAGTGGGGTAGATATAGAGGGGTAGTTATAGTGGGGTAGTTATAGTGGGGTATTTATAGAGGGGTAGTTATAATGGGGAATATATAGTGGGGTAGTTATAGTGGGGTAGTTATAGAGGGGTAGTTATAGAGGGGTAGTTATAATGGGGCAGATATAGAGGGGTAGTTATAGTGGGGTAGATATAGAGGGGTAGTTATAGTGGGGTAGTTATAGAGGGGACGATATAGTGGGGTAGTTATAGTGGGGTAGTTATAGAGGGGACGATATAGTGGGGTAGTTATAGTGGGGTAGTTATAGAGGGGTAGTTATAGTGGAGTAGTTATAGAGGGTAGTTATAGTGGGGTAGTTATAGAGGGGTAGTTATAGTGGGGTAGTTATAGAGGGGTAATTATAGACGGGAAGTTATAGAGGGGTAGTTATAGAGGGGTAGTTATAGAGGGTAAGATATAGAGGGGTATTTATAGAGGGGTATTTATAGAGGGGTAGTTATAGTGGGGTAGTTATAGAGGGGTAATTATAGAGGGGAAGTTATATAGGGGTAAATATAGAGGGGTAGTTATAATGAGGAATATATAGTGGGGTAGTTATAGAGGGGTAGTTATAGAGGGGTAGTTATAGAGGGGTAATTATAGAGGAGAAGTTATATAGGGGTAAATATAGAGGGGTAGTTATAATGGGGAATATATAGTGGGGTAGTTATAGAGGGGTAGTTATAGAGGGGTAGTTATAGAGGGGTAGTTATAGAGGGGAAGTTATAGAGGGGAAGTTATAGTGGGGTAGTTATAGAGGGGAAGATAGAGTGGGGTAGTTATAGCAGGGTAGTTAAAGCGGGGTAGTTATAGAGGGGTAGTTATAGAGGGGTAGTTATAGAAGGGAAGTTATAGAGGGGTAGTTATAGTGGGGTAGTTATAGAGGGGAAGATACAGTGGGGTAGTTATAGCGGGGTAGTTAAAGTGGGGTAGATTTAGAGGGGTAATCTACCCATTATAGTGGTTTTGTTATAGAGGGGTAATTATAGAGGGGTAGTTATAGTGGAGTAGTTCTAGTGGGGTAGTTATAGTGGAGTAGTTATAGAAAGGTAGTTATATCAGGGGTATATCAAGTGGTGTAGTTATATTAGGGTAGTTATAGAGGGGTAGTTATAGATGGGTAGTTTTTGAGGGGTAGTTGTAGATGGGTATTAATAGTGGGGTAGTTATAGAGGGGTAGTTAGAGTGGAGTAGTTCTAGTGGGGTAGTTATAGTGGAGTAGTTATAGAGGGGTAGTTATAGATGGGTAGTTATAGAGGGGTAGTTATAGATGGGTATTAATAGTGAGGTAGTTATAGATGGGTATTAATAGTGGGGTAGTTATAGAGGGGTAGTTATAGATGGGTAGTTATAGAGGGGTAGTTATAGAGGGGTAGTTATAGATGGGTAGTTATAGAGGGGTAGTTATAGATGGGTAGTTATAGTGGAATAGTTATAGAGGGGTAGTTATAGAGGAGTAGTTATAGATGGGTAGTTATAGAGGGGTAGTTATAGATGGGTAGTTATAGAGGGGTAGTTATAGATGGGTATTAATAGTGGGGTAGTTATAGATGGGTATTAATAGTGGGGTAGTTATAGAGGGGTAGTTATAGTGGAGTAGTTATAGAGGGGTAGTTATAGATGGGTAGGTATATAGGGGTAGTTATAGATGGGTATTAATAGTGGGGTAGTTATAGAGGGTAAGTTATAGAGGGGTAGTTATAGTGGAGTAGTTATAGAGGGGTCGTTATAGAGGGGTATTAATAGTGGGGTAGTTATAGAGGGGTAGTTATAGAGGGGTAGTTATAGTGGAGTAGTTCTAGTGGGGTAGTTATAGATGGGTAGTTATAGAGGGGTAGTTATAGAGGGGTATTAATAGTGGGGTAGTTATAGAGGGGTAGTTATAGTGGAGTAGTTCTATTCGGGTAGTTATAGGTGGGTATTAATAGTGGGGTAGTTATAGATGGGTAGTTATAGTGGGGTAGTTATAGAGGGGACGATATAGTGGGGTAGTTATAGTGGGGTAGTTATAGAGGGGTAGTTATAGTGGAGTAGTTATAGAGGGTAGTTATAGTGGGGTAGTTATAGAGGGGTAGTTATAGTGGGGTAGTTATAGAGGGGTAATTATAGACGGGAAGTTATAGAGGGGTAGTTATAGAGGGGTAGTTATAGAGGGTAAGATATAGAGGGGTATTTATAGAGGGGTATTTATAGAGGGGAAGTTATAGAGGGGTAGTTATAGCGGGGTATTTATAAAGTTTTTTTTATAGAGGGGTAGTTATAGAGGGGTAATTATAGAGGGGAAGTTATATAGGGGTAAATATAGAGGGGTAGTTATGATGAGGAATATATAGTGGGGTAGTTATAGAGGGGTAGTTATAGAGGGGTAGTTATAGAGGGGTAATTATAGATGGGTAGTTATAGAGGGGTAGTTATAGATGGGTAGTTATAGTGGAATAGTTATAGAGGGGTAGTTATAGAGGAGTAGTTATAGATGGGTAGTTATAGAGGGGTAGTTATAGATGGGTAGTTATAGAGGGGTAGTTATAGATGGGTATTAATAGTGGGGTAGTTATAGATGGGTATTAATAGTGGGGTAGTTATAGAGGGGTAGTTATAGTGGAGTAGTTATAGAGGGGTAGTTATAGATGGGTAGTTATAGAGGGGTAGTTATAGATGGGTAGTTATAGAGGGGTAGTTATAGATGGGTAGTTATAGTGGAATAGTTATAGAGGGGTAGTTATAGAGGAGTAGTTATAGATGGGTAGTTATAGAGGGGTAGTTATAGATGGGTAGTTATAGAGGGGTAGTTATAGATGGGTATTAATAGTGGGGTAGTTATAGATGGGTATTAATAGTGGGGTAGTTATAGAGGGGTAGTTATAGTGGAGTAGTTATAGAGGGGTAGTTATAGATGGGTAGGTATATAGGGGTAGTTATAGATGGGTATTAATAGTGGGGTAGTTATAGAGGGTAAGTTATAGAGGGGTAGTTATAGTGGAGTAGTTATAGAGGGGTCGTTATAGAGGGGTATTAATAGTGGGGTAGTTATAGAGGGGTAGTTATAGAGGGGTAGTTATAGAGGGGTAGTTATAGAGGGGTAGTTATAGATGGGTAGTTATAGAGGGGTAGTTATAGATGGGTAGTTATAGTGGAATAGTTATAGAGGGGTAGTTATAGAGGAGTAGTTATAGATGGGTAGTTATAGAGGGGTAGTTATAGATGGGTATTAATAGTGAGGTAGTTATAGATGGGTATTAATAGTGGGGTAGTTATAGAGGGGTAGTTATAGATGGGTAGTTATAGAGGGGTAGTTATAGAGGGGTAGTTATAGATGGGTAGTTATAGAGGGGTAGTTATAGATGGGTAGTTATAGTGGAATAGTTATAGAGGGGTAGTTATAGAGGAGTAGTTATAGATGGGTAGTTATAGAGGGGTAGTTATAGATGGGTAGTTATAGAGGGGTAGTTATAGATGGGTATTAATAGTGGGGTAGTTATAGATGGGTATTAATAGTGGGGTAGTTATAGAGGGGTAGTTATAGTGGAGTAGTTATAGAGGGGTAGTTATAGATGGGTAGGTATATAGGGGTAGTTATAGATGGGTATTAATAGTGGGGTAGTTATAGAGGGTAAGTTATAGAGGGGTAGTTATAGTGGAGTAGTTATAGAGGGGTCGTTATAGAGGGGTATTAATAGTGGGGTAGTTATAGAGGGGTAGTTATAGAGGGGTAGTTATAGTGGAGTAGTTCTAGTGGGGTAGTTATAGATGGGTAGTTATAGAGGGGTAGTTATAGAGGGGTATTAATAGTGGGGTAGTTATAGAGGGGTAGTTATAGTGGAGTAGTTCTATTCGGGTAGTTATAGGTGGGTATTAATAGTGGGGTAGTTATAGATGGGTAGTTATAGTGGGGTAGTTATAGAGGGGACGATATAGTGGGGTAGTTATAGTGGGGTAGTTATAGAGGGGTAGTTATAGTGGAGTAGTTATAGAGGGTAGTTATAGTGGGGTAGTTATAGAGGGGTAGTTATAGTGGGGTAGTTATAGAGGGGTAATTATAGACGGGAAGTTATAGAGGGGTAGTTATAGAGGGGTAGTTATAGAGGGTAAGATATAGAGGGGTATTTATAGAGGGGTATTTATAGAGGGGAAGTTATAGAGGGGTAGTTATAGCGGGGTATTTATAAAGTTTTTTTTATAGAGGGGTAGTTATAGAGGGGTAATTATAGAGGGGAAGTTATATAGGGGTAAATATAGAGGGGTAGTTATGATGAGGAATATATAGTGGGGTAGTTATAGAGGGGTAGTTATAGAGGGGTAGTTATAGAGGGGTAATTATAGAGGAGAAGTTATATAGGGGTAAATATAGAGGGGTAGTTATAATGGGGAATATATAGTTGGGTAGTTATAGAGGGGTAGTTATAGAGTGGTAGTTATAGAGGGGTAGTTATAGAGGGGAAGTTATAGAGGGGAAGTTATAGTGGGATGGGATGATCCAAGATCGCATAGCAGTTCAGACGTCTTTTGTCCTCGTCTTGTCGTGTCCTGTATATATATATATTTACAACTTTTTTCACATACATTTTATTTTTATTTTCCATCAACTCATCTTCTAAACACTCTCCTGCAACCAGCCTCACCAATTTATATTTATAAAAAAGTATTATTTACCTCAGATCTGCAATCCTTCAGGAAGCTAGCCAGAAACTCCAGGAGGCTGGCCAGAAACTAGCCAGAAGCTAGCCAGGAGCTAGCCCAGAAGCTAATCAGAAGCTAACCACGGTTTGTGGTCATCGGCTGTCCTTTAGCTCGAAAATCTATCGAAAATCTATCGCCAGTTTTGTACGGCGCAGCGCGGCTCGGAACGGAACATACCGGACCAATTTTTCTCTCCATGTCCCTGGATTTCAACTGCTCTCTGGACATTCATACCCGGATCTCACAGCTAGCTAGCACAGCTAGCTAGCTGCTATCCGTGTGACAGTCGGCTTTCGTCGATTCCGGAGCAAACATCGATTGTTCCGGTGCTAGCCAGCTCCGTCAATCACGCCTGAGTTCCATCATTCACTCCTGGGCTGCAGTCACCTATCCGGACCCGTTTCACTGCCTACGCGGAGCCCCACCGGGCCTTCACAACCGGACTGCCGACGTTATCTACCTGAAGGAGATCCGTCTGGCTCCTCTGTCGCGACGTTACCGGAACGCCCATCTGCGGCCCGCTAACCGTTAGCTGTCTTTCCGGCTGCTATCTGAATAGACAATCGGACAATTTATTTATTTGAATTATTATGTTTTCTTCTCGGGCCTCTATAACTATATCTATTGTTCTTATTTTTGTTGTTGTTGTGTGATTTGGATTAATCCCCTCTACCACACGGAACCCCACTAATCTACTGACCGAACGCAAGAGGTGGCTAACAACAGACTCCATCCTATGCTAGCTTGCTACCGGTTGGCTTGGCTAGCTGTCTAAATCGCCGTGACCCTAAACCAACCTCTCCACTCACTGGACCCTTTTGATCACTCGACTAAGCATGCCTCTCCTTAATGTCAATATGTCTTGTCCATTGCTGTTCTGGTTAGTGTTTATTGGCTTATTTCACTGTAGAGCCTCTAGTCCTGCTCACTATACCTTATCCAACCTATTAGTTCCACCACCCACACATGCAATGACATCTCCTGGTTTCAATGATGTTTCTAGAGACAATATCTCTCTCTTCATCACTCAATACCTAGGTTTACCTCCACTGTATTCACATCCTACCTTACCTTTGTCTGTACATTATACCTTGATGCTATTTTATCGCCCCCAGAAACCTCCTTTTACTCTCTGTTCCAGACGTTCTAGACGACCAATTCTTATTGCTTTTAGTCGCACCCTTATTCTACTCCTCCTATGTTCCTCTGGCGATGTAGAGGTGAATCCAGGCCCTGCAGTGCCTAGCTCCACTCCTATTCCCCAGGCGCTCTCTTTTGACGACTTCTGTAACCGTAATAGCCTTGGTTTCATGCATGTTAACATTAGAAGCCTCCTCCCTAAGTTTGTTCTATTCACTGCTTTAGCACACTCTGCCAACCCGGATGTTCTAGCTGTGTCTGAATCCTGGCTTAGGAAGACCACCAAAAATTCAGACATTTTAATTCCAAACTACAACATTTTCAGACAAGATAGAACTGCCAAAGGGGGCGGTGTTGCAATCTACTGCAAAGATAGCCTGCAGAGTTCTGTCCTACTATCCAGGTCTGTACCCAAACAATTTGAACTTCTACTTTTAAAAATCCACCTTTCTAAAAACAAGTCTCTCACCGTTGCCGCCTGCTATAGACCACCCTCTGCCCCCAGCTGTGCTCTGGACACCATATGTGAACTGATTGCCCCCCATCTATCTTCAGAGCTCGTGCTGCTAGGCGACCTAAACTGGAACATGCTTAACACCCCAGCCATCCTACAATCTAAACTTGATGCCCTCAATCTCACACAAATTATCAATGAACCTACCAGGTACCTCCCCAAAGCCTTAAACACGGGCACCCTCATAGATATCATCCTAACCAACTTCCCCTCTAAATACACCTCTGCTGTCTTCAACCAAGATCTCAGCGATCACTGCCTCATTGCCTGCATCCGTAATGGGTCAGCGGTCAAACGACCTCCTCTCATCACTGTAAAACGCTCCCTGAAACACTTCAGCGAGCAGGCCTTTCTAATCGACCTGGCCGGGGTATCCTGGAAGGATATTGACCTCATCCCGTCAGTAGAGGATGCCTGGATATTTTTTAAAAATGCCTTCCTAACCATCTTAAATAAACATGCCCCATTCAAGAAATTTAGAACCAGGAACAGATATAGCCCTTGGTTCTCCCCAGACCTGACTGCCCTTAATCAACACAAAAACGTCCTATGGCGTTCTGCATTAGCATCGAACAGCCCCCGTGATATGCAGCTGTTCAGGGAAGCTAGAAACCATTATACACAGGCAGTTAGAAAAGCCAAGGCTAGCTTTTTCAAGCAGAAATTTGCTTCTTGCAACACTAACTCAAAAAAGTTCTGGGACACTGTAAAGTCCATGGAGAATAAGAACACCTCCTCCCAGCTGCCCACTGCACTGAAGATAGGAAACACTGTCACCACTGATAAATCCACCATAATTGAAAATTTCAATAAGCATTTTTCTACTGCTGGCCATGCTTTCCACCTGGCTACTCCTACCCCTGTCAACAGCACTGCACCCCCAACAGCAACTCGCCCAAGCCTTCCCCATTTCTCCTTCTCCCAAATCCATTCAGCTGATGTTCTGAAAGAGCTGCAAAATCTGGACCCCTACAAATCAGCCGGGCTAGACAATCTGGACCCTTTCTTTCTAAAATTATCTGCCGAAATTGTTGCCACCCCTATTACTAGCCTGTTCAACCTCTCTTTCGTGTCGTCTGAGATTCCCAAAGATTGGAAAGCAGCTGCGGTCATCCCCCTCTTCAAAGGGGGGGACACTCTTGACCCAAACTGCTACAGACCTATATCTATCCTACCATGCCTTTCTAAGGTCTTCGAAAGCCAAGTCAACAAACAGATTACCGACCATTTTGAATCTCACCATACCTTCTCTGCTATGCAATCTGGTTTCAGAGCTGGTCATGGGTGCACCTCAGCCACGCTCAAGGTCCTAAACGATATCTTAACCGCCATCGATAAGAAACATTACTGTGCAGCCGTATTCATTGATCTGGCCAAGGCTTTCGACTCTGTCAATCACCACATCCTCATCGGCAGACTCAACAGCCTTGGTTTCTCAAATGATTGCCTCGCCTGGTTCACCAACTACTTCTCTGATAGAGTTCAGTGTGTCAAATCTGAGGGTCTGTTGTCCGGACCTCTGGCAGTCTCTATGGGGGTGCCACAGGGTTCAATTCTTGGACCGACTCTCTTCTCTGTATACATCAATGAGGTCGCTCTTGCTGCTGGTGAGTCTCTGATCCACCTCTACGCAGACGACACCATTCTGTATACTTCCGGCCCTTCTTTGGACACTGTGTTAACAACCCTCCAGGCAAGCTTCAATGCCATACAACTCTCCTTCCGTGGCCTCCAACTGCTCTTAAATACAAGTAAAACTAAATGCATGCTCTTCAACCGATCACTACCTGCACCTACCCGCCTGTCCAACATCACTACTCTGGACGGCTCTGACTTAGAATACGTGGACAACTACAAATACTTAGGTGTCTGGTTAGACTGTAAACTCTCCTTCCAGACCCATATCAAACATCTCCAATCCAAAGTTAAATCTAGAATTGGCTTCCTATTTCGCAACAAAGCATCCTTCACTCATGCTGCCAAACATACCCTTGTAAAACTGACCATCCTACCAATCCTCGACTTTGGCGATGTAATTTACAAAATAGCCTCCAATACCCTACTCAACAAACTGGATGCAGTCTATCACAGTGCAATCCGTTTTGTCACCAAAGCCCCATATACTACCCACCATTGCGACCTGTACGCTCTCGTTGGCTGGCCCTCGCTTCATACTCGTCGCCAAACCCACTGGCTCCATGTCATCTACAAGACCCTGCTAGGTAAAGTCCCCCCTTATCTCAGCTCGCTGGTCACTATAGCATCTCCCACCTGTAGCACACGCTCCAGCAGGTATATCTCTCTAGTCACCCCCAAAACCAATTCTTTCTTTGGCCGTCTCTCTTTCCAGTTCTCTGCTGCCAATGACTGGAACGAACTACAAAAATCTCTGAAACTGGAAACACTTATCTCCCTCACTAGCTTTAAGCACCAACTGTCAGAGCAGCTCACAGATTACTGCACCTGTACATAGCCCACATATAATTTAGCCCTATCAACTACCTCTTTCCCAACTGTATTTAATTTATTTATTTATTTTGCTCCTTTGCACCCCATTATTTTTATTTCTACTTTGCACATTCTTCCATTGCAAAACTACCATTCCAGTGTTTTACTTGCTATATTGTATTTACCTTGCCACCAAGGCCTTTTTTTGCCTTTACCTCCCTTCTCACCTCATTTGCTCACATTGTATATAGACTTGTTTATACTTTATTATGGACTGTATGTTTGTTTTACTCCATGTGTAACTCTGTGTTGTTGTATCTGTCGAACTGCTTTGCTTTATCTTGGCCAGGTCGCAATTGTAAATGAGAACTTGTTCTCAACTTGCCTACCTGGTTAAATAAAGGTAAAATAAATAAAATAAATAAATAGTGGGGTAGTTATAGAGGGGAAGATAGAGTGGGGTAGTTATAGCAGGGTAGTTAAAGCGGGGTAGTTATAGAGGGGTAGTTATAGAAGGGAAGTTATAGAGGGGTAGTTATAGTGGGGTAGTTATAGAGGGGAAGATACAGTGGGGTAGTTATAGCGGGGTAGTTAAAGCGGGGTAGTTAAAGTGGGGTAGATTTAGAGGGGTAATCTACCCATTATAGTGGTTTTGTTATAGAGGGGTAATTATAGAGGGGTAGTTATAGTGGAGTAGTTCTAGTGGGGTAGTTATAGTGGAGTAGTTATAGAGGGGTAGTTATAGATGGGTAGGTATATAGGGGTAGTTATAGATGGGTATTAATAGTGGGGTAGTTATAGAGGGTAAGTTATAGAGGGGTAGTTATAGTGGAGTAGTTATAGAGGGGTCGTTATAGAGGGGTATTAATAGTGGGGTAGTTATAGAGGGGTAGTTAAAGTGGAGTAGTTATAGTGGGGTAGTTATAGGTGGGTATTAATAGTGGGGTAGTTATAGATGGGTAGTTATAGAGGGCTAGTTGTAGAGGGCTAGTTATAGTGGAGTAGTTCTAGTGGGGTAGTTATAGATGGGTAGTTATAGAGGGGTAGTTATAGATGGGTAGTTATAGAGGGGTAGTTATAGATGGGTATTAATAGTGGGGTAGTTATAGAGGGGTAGTTATAGTGGAGTAGTTATAGTGGGGTAGATATAGAGGGGTAATTATAGTGGGGTCGTTATAGAGGGGTAGATTTAGAGTGGTTGTTATAGAGGGGGAGTTATAGTGGGGGAGTTATAGTGGGGTAGTTATAGTGGGGTAGTTACAGACGGGTAGTTTTTTGGGGTATAAATAGTGGGGTAGTTATAGGGGGGTAGTTATAGAGAGGTAGTTATAGGGGGGTAGTTATAGAGGGGTTGTTATAGAGGGGTAGGTATAGTGGGGTAGTTATAGTGGGGTAGATTTAGAGGGGTAGATTTAGAGGGGTAGTTATAGTGGGGTAGTTATAGTGGGGTAGTTACAGAGGGGTAGTTTTTTGGGGTATAAATAGTGGGGTAGTTATAGGGGGGTAGTTATAGAGAGGTAGTTAGTTATAGGGGGGTAGTTATAGAGGGGTTGTTATAGAGGGGTAGGTATAGTGGGGTAGTTATAGTGGGGTAGATTTAGAGGGGTAGATTTAGAGGGGTAGTTATAGTGGGGTAGTTACAGAGGGGTGGTGATAGTGGGGTAGATTTAGAGGGGTAGATTTAGAGGGGTAGATTTAGAGGGGTAGTTATAGTGGGGTAGTTATAGTGGGGTAGTTATAGTGGGGTAGTTATAGTGGGGTAGTTACAGAGGGGTGGTGATAGTGATGCATCAACTAGTAACAGTATCTATTGAGATGCCAATGTGCATTCCATGTGTAGACCCAGTCTTCCAATAACATCCTAGATGATTCACAAGTCTGGAAAAAAGTCTGTCTGTCTCAGTATTTTCCAACAGAGGCAAAGGGCTTTTCAGTGAGCACTTTATGAGCTCTACAAACATGTAACACCAATGTATGGTTGGTCATATGACAGCTTTATATGTCCTGGATAGTTCACATCTTTTGCTCCTTTGGCTTTGGTCAGAAACAAATTGTTAGGGAAGCAGACGGTAGCATTAGCCCTAGGCAGAAGTCACCAATGTGGCCTGAGCTAACCTAACCTCACCCCAACTCTACTCTTAACAACAAGCACTTATACAGTATGGTGCACATTGTAGGACACCCTCACCCTAAGCTTCAATCAGCACTTACTGTATGGGCAGCAACACTGTGAAAACATGTCATTAGGAGTTCCACTCTGAAACTGTGAGAACATGATGTCATTAGGAGTTCCACTCTGACACTGTGAGAACATGATGTCATTAGGAGTTCCACTCTGACACTGTGAGAACAAGATGTCATTAGGAGTTCCACTCTGACACTGTGAGAACATGATGTCATTAGGAGTTCCACTCTGACACTGTGAGAACATGATGTCATTAGGAGTTCCACTCTGACACTGTGAGAACATGATGTCATTAGGAGTTCCACTCTGACACTGAGAGAACATGATGTCATTAGGAGTTCCACTCTGACACTGAGAGAACATGATGTCATTAGGAGTTCCACTCTGACACTGTGAGAACATGATGTCATTAGGAGTTCCACTCTGACACTGAGAGAACATGATGTCATTAGGAGTTCCACTCTGACACTGTGAGAACATGATGTCATTAGGAGTTCCACTCTGACAACATGATGTCATTAGGAGTTCCACTCTGACACTGTGAGAACATGATGTCATTAGGAGTTCCACTCTGACACTGTGAGAACATGATGTCATTAGGAGTTCCACTCTGACACTGTGAGAACATGATGTCATTAGGAGTTCCACTCTGACACTGTGAGACCATGATGTCATTAGGAGTTCCACTCTGACACTGTGAGAACATGATGTCATTAGGAGTTCCACTCTGACACTGTGAGAACATGATGTCATTAGGAGTTCCACTCTGACACTGTGAGAACATGATAATTCCAGCCCTTTTTTCAGCCTGACCTGTATTTCCTGGGCACGGCCAGTAATGACTCAGTGAGGGGAACCTCTGTGAATGTAGCCACACATCACACACACACACACACACACGCACACGCACACGCACACACACACACACACACACACACACACACACACACACACACACACACACACACACACACACACACACACACACACACACACACACACACACACACACACACACACACACACGGTAACTCCAGTCCAGCGCCTCGTCGTCGAAAGGCTTCCTTCCACACACCCTGTCTCAGGTCTCCAGTCCAATGCCAACAACTCCACCACAGTTCCCCAAAAACACACACAAGAGAGAGGGAGAGAAAATTAGGAGAGAAGGCTGAGAATGAGCACACAAGAAGCGGGGGGAAACTCCTGATATGTGCCTAAGCTGGATGAGGTGTTGGGACATGTCTTCATCTATCTCGCAGTAAACAGACTGAGGAAAAAGCTGCCGACAGATCAAATATAGCACCACGACAACAGATAACTAAACACTGGTGGCAGGTAGCCTGACGGGTAGGAGGGTTGGGCCAGTAACTGAAAGGTTGTGGGATCAAATCCCTGAGCTGACAAGGTAAAATTCTGCCTTTCTGCCCTTGAGTAAGGCAGTTAACCCGCTGTTCTCCAGGTGCCGATGATGTTGATTATAGCAGACCCACTGCACCGCTCTGATTCAGAAGGGTTGGGTCTAAATTCGGAAGACACATTTCAGTTGAATGCATTCAGTTGTACAACTGACTATGTATCCCTGTTTACTTGAGTTGTAGGTAAAAAAATAACACAGCTTTGCCAGATCATTCTCTGGTCTGAGACCATTGTGATTCTAATTAGTAGCACCTTGTGGTTAGTGTGGTGGCACACCACAAATGGGATGGAATCTGATTGCAGATTTTCACATGTAAATATGTGATATTTAAATGTAATTTCCGATTGAGCCAACATCAGCCTCATTTATCGTGAATGTGTTCTGCACGGGCATGGGAACATTTCTTTACAGCATGCATTGCAGACAAAGCACAAATCGGATTGAATTTCATTGAAAATGAAAACAAATTGATCAAATTGAAGGAACACATTACTAATCAGTTTAAAGCAGAGCGGAAATAAACCTAACCTAACCTAAACCTAACCTATTAAAAAACACTTTCTCTGACCCACGTGTGTGTAATGCACCGTGTCAAACTCATTTCTGTAGGTTTTCACTTGTCCCTTGTACTTGATTGATTAATGAAGTTCACTAATAAGTATGGAACTCCCCTCACCTGGTTGTCTAGGTCTTAACTGAAAGGAGAAAAACCAAAAACCAGAAGACACTAGGTCCTCCATGGAATGAGTTTGACACCCCTGGTGCAATGCATTATGGATAATTTAAAAGTACAGTGTATTTACTTCAAACAACCTATTTTGTATGTATGCAAAGCCATGAGCGGTTATAAGAAGGCATTTTATTTGGGTACGTTTCAAATGATTTTGAGCTGAATGGCTGGAGATCAGACAATGTTAAGCTCCCAGAATGATCTCCATCCCAATTCCACACCTGCTTAAAATTAATGCTACTACTTTATACAGGAGCACATGAGTTATTTTATTTGATTAATTTAACCTTTATTTAGCTAGGCGAGTTGCTATGAATGCTGAAAGGGAGTCACATGCAACACTATATGAACGTGATGAAGGGCACTATGAATCCATTATACACAGGGGTGAACGTGATGAAGGCCACTATGAACCCATTATACACAAGGGTTCATAGAAAATGACAGTCTGATGATGACAAGACTAAGGCAGGCAGAGCAGCTACAACTCCCCCTAGTGGTAATTTCTCTAAATACATGGAATGGGGAAAATGGTCTTTCTGTAAAATAAAATATAAAAAAAAACACATCCAACTGGCTGCCCTTGGGCTTGCAGCCAAGCAAAACTGATTGCATATTTTATTGTAGGTTCTGTTTTTGAAAGGGGCCAAACCAAGTGCTCTGGTGGGATGAGGGAATGTTAAACATCTGAAAATGGCTCTTTATTATGACCTTAAAACAAACAATCCATTTGGCTCTGCACACGGAGGGCTGAAGATATGGGCAAGTAGCTGCTCAGCCACTGAAAGAGTACATTTGAAAAATGTGTGAATATTTCCATAGGCCCGTAGAATAGATGTTGTGTGCAGCAAAGTGACTCACTGCACATGCAATTTATATATGTTTTGTAGATAATATGTAATATGTGAATCTGTTTAATGTTCTTATGTGTTCAAGGTACACATGTTTAACAAAGAATGTTAAGAATTGTTCAAACTGTGTTTTCATAGTATGTCTAGTACGTATAGTCTAGTAGTGCATGTTTAAGGTGAAGCCAGTGGGGAGTTTTGTGTTTGTTCTCAGAAAGTATAGAGGCAAAGTTTACTCCATTTCAAGCCAAACATACTGTAATCAGTTGTGTCATTTGAGCGACTGTTTGCATCCCACGTCTCACAGAGAGAGAAGGGAGTTCTGAGATCTGAAGACATGTTGTTGAGATGAGGGAGACTTTCTAAGAGAACACAGAATACACACACACACACACACACACACACACACACACACGTGCGCGCACGCGCACACACGCACACACACAGGCACACACACATACGCACACACGCACAAACACGCACACATGCACACACACACAAACACACACCCTGTATTACTGTCCCTCCTCTAACATCAGTCACTATAGACTCTGTATTACTGTCCCTCCTCTAACATCTGTCACTATAGACTCTGTATTACTGTCCCTCCTCTAACATCAGTCCCTATAGACTCTATATTACTGTCCCTCCTCTAACATCAGTCACTATAGACTCTATATTACTGTCCCTCCTCTAACATCAGTCCCTATAGACTCTATATTACTGTCCCTCCTCTAACATCTGTCCCTATAGACTCTATATTACTGTCCCTCCTCTAACATCAGTCCCTATAGACTCTATATTACTGTCCCTCCTCTAACATCAGTCCCTATAGACTCTATATTACTGTCCCTCCTCTAACATCAGTCCCTATAGACTCTATATTACTGTCCCTCCTCTAACATCAGTCCCTATAGGCTCTATATTACTGTCCATCCTCTACCATCAGTCCCTATAGGCTCTATATTACTGTCCCTCCTCTAACATCAGTCCCTATAGACTCTATATTACTGTCCCTCCCCTAACAGCAGTCCCTATAGACTCTATATTACTGTCCATCCTCTAACTGCAGCTGTGAGTCTTATGCAGCTGCCCAAACACCACAGCTGATGCTTATCTAAGCAGAATGTTCACACACACCACAGCACTACAATACCTGTGATGCCTGTCTGAGCATTGAGCCGAGGTTCCACCACCATCGAAGCCTGATGTCCACTTCATGAAGGGCCTGAGTGGACGGGGTGCCGAAGCCTGATGTCCACTTCATGAAGGGCCTGAGTGGACGGGGTGCCGAAGTCTGAATGTCCACTTCATGAAGGGACTGAGTGGACGGGGTGCCGAAGCCTGATGTCCACTTCATGAAGGGCCTGAGTGGACGGGGTGCCGAAGCCTGATGTCCACTTCATGAAGGGACTGAGTGGACGGGGTGCCGAAGTCTGATGTCCACTTCATGAAGGGCCTGAGTGGACGGGGTGCCGAAGTCTGATGTCCACTTCATGAAGGGCCTGAGTGGACGGGGTGCCGAAGTCTGAATGTCCACTTCATGAAGGGACTGAGTGGACGGGGTGCCGAAGTCTGAATGTCCACTTCATGAAGGGACTGAGTGGACGGGGTGCCGAAGTCTGATGTCCACTTCATGAAGGGCCTGAGTGGACGGGGTGCCGAAGTCTGATGTCCACTTCATGAAGGGCCTGAGTGGACGGGGTGCCGAAGTCTGAATGTCCACTTCATGAAGGGACTGAGTGGACGGGGTGCCGAAGTCTGATGTCCACTTCATGAAGGGACTGAGTGGACGGGGTGCCGAAGTCTGATGTCCACTTCATGAAGGGACTGAGTGGACGGGGTGCCGAAGTCTGATGTCCACTTCATGAAGGGCTTGAGTGGACGGGGTGCCGAAGTCTGAATGTCCACTTCATGAAGGGCCTGAGTGGACGGGGTGCCGAAGCCTGTGGCCGACGCTCGGCTGGAGACAACGCTACATTTTGCATTTTGGCACCAAGCTTTCTCTGCTCTTGCAGACGATCACAAATGCACACACATTATTGTGCTGTGCTGTGTTGGCCCCACGCCCCCATCAGACACACTATTGTGCTGTGCTGTGCTGTTCTGTGCTGTCCCACGCCCCCATCAGACACACTATTGTGCTGTGCTGTCCCATGCCCCCATCAGACACACTATTGTGCTATGCTGTGCTGTGCTGTCCCACGCCCCCATCAGACACACTATTGTGCTGTGCTGTCCCATGCCCCCATCAGACACACTATTGTGCTATGCTGTGCTGTGCTGTCCCACGCCCCCATCAGACACACTATTGTGCTGTGCTGTGCTGTACTGGCCCTACGCCCTTAACACACAGACAAGCGTTTTTACTTTCACTCTGCCAAAACAGCTAACTTCACACGCTACATTTTGCATTTTGGCACCAAGCTTTCTCTGCTCTTGCAGACGATCACAAATGCACACACATTATTGTGCTGTGCTGTGTTGGCCCCACGCCCCCATCAGACACACTATTGTGCTGTGCTGTGCTGTTCTGTGCTGTCCCACGCCCCCATCAGACACACTATTGTGCTGTGCTGTCCCATGCCCCCATCAGACACACTATTGTGCTATGCTGTGCTGTGCTGTCCCACGCCCCCATCAGACACACTATTGTGCTGTGCTGTGCTGTACTGGCCCTACGCCCTTAACACACAGACAAGCGTTTTTACTTTCACTCTGCCAAAACAGCTAACTTCTTTCTCCAATTAGCTTCAGCCGGCTGGTGTTCAACAGTGACAAAGTTGGTGTGACTTTGGATAGCCTATCTGGGGCTAGTTATGGGCCGTCACAATGTAAGTGAGACATTTTCATGTTGTACATATTTTAGTTGTCTCATTGAATTCATTCAATGTGTGTACATGGATTTCCACAATGTATAGTTGGTTTGAGGTTTTTAAGTCCTTGAAATTTGGAGCTATTAACATTTGAAAACATTGTCTCATGTACATTGTGTAATTTAATGATGGTCACTAACTAGCCCCATAGGGATATCAAATGTCAAACCAAAATGACCATGGATATAAGATTAGGTCGCGTGCAGGTGCGCTCCGTATTGATGATTACTTGGGTGTTGCCAGTCGTTGGCATGTGGGCAGGATTGAAATAAGCCCAACCCAAAGAAAACTGTTACGGTACCCTCCATTCTGTTACCGTACCCTTCATTCTGTTACCGTACCCTTCATTCTGTTACCGTACCCTACATTCTGTTACTGTACCCTTCATTCTGTTACCGTACCCTTCATTCTGTTACTGAACACCTCATTCTGTTACCGTACCGTTCATTCTGTTACCGCACCCTTCATTCTGTTACCGTACCCTTCATTCTGTTACCGTACCCTTCATTCTGTTACAGTACCCTTCATTCTGTTACGGTACCCTTCATTCTATTATGGAACCCTTCATTCTGTTACCGTACGCTTCATTCTGTTACGGTACCCTTCATTCTGTTACCGTACCCTTCGTTCTGTTACCGTACCCTTCATTCTGTTACCGTACCCTTCATTCTGTTACCGTACCCTTCATTCTGTTACCGTACCCTTCATTCTGTTACCGTACCCTTAATTCTATTATGGAACCCTCCATTCTGTTACCGTACCCTTCATTCTGTTACGGTACCCTTTATTCTATTATGGAACCCTCCATTCTGTTACGGTACCCTTCATTCTGTTACGGTACCCTTCATTCTGTTACCATACCCTTCATTCTGTTACCGTACCCTTCATTCTGTTACGGTACCCTTCATTCTGTTACCGTACCCTTCATTCTATTATGGAACCCTCCATTCTTTTACGGTACCCTTCATTCTATTATGGAACCCTCCATTCTGTTACCGTACCCTTCAATCTGTTACGGAGCGCTTCATTCTGTTACCGTACCCTTCATTCTGTTACGGAACGCTTCATTCTGTTACCGTACCCTTCATTCTGTTACGGAACGCTTCATTCTATTATGGAACCCTCCATTCTGTTACGGTACCCTTCATTCTGTTACCGTACCCTTCATTCTGTTACGGTACCCTTCATTCTATTATGGAAACCTCCATTCTGTTACGGTACCCTTCATTCTGTTACGGAACGCTTCATTCTGTTACGGAACGCTTCATTCTATTATGGAAACCTCCATTCTGTTACGGTACCCTTCATTCTGTTACCGTACCCTTCATTCTGTTACGGTACCCTTCATTCTATTATGGAAACCTCCATTCTGTTACGGTACCCTTCATTCTATTATGGAAACCTCCATTCTGTTACGGTACCCTTCATTCTATTATGGAAACCTCCATTCTGTTACGGTACCCTTCATTCTATTATGGAACCCTTCATTCTGTTATGGTACCCTTCATTCTATTATGGAACCCTTCATTCTGTTACGGTACCCTCCATTCTGTTATGGAACCCTCCATTCTGTTACGGTACCCTTCATTATGTTATGGAACCCTTCATTCTGTTACAGTACCCTTCATTCTGTTATGGAACCCTTCATTCTGTTACAGTACCCTTCATTCTGTTACCGTACCCTTCATTCTGTTACAGAACACTTCATTCTGTTACAGTACCCTTCATTCTGTTGTGGAACCCTTCATTCTGTTACAGTACCCTTCATTCTGTTAAAGTACCCTTCATTCTGTTACAGTATCGTTCATTCTGAGACATAATTATTTTCCTATTATCTTGAAATTCTCTGTTTTGGATCAGACTGACTTTATGACCAAAATTATTTATAGTCAATGTTGACACTAGAATAAATGTTTCTGACTCATATCAATGACACATAGATCGTTTTCAAAAATCAAGAAGTTGCTTTTTAGGGGGTAGTCGCTCTTTAAACTCTTGTTCCTCAAGGATTTCAATAAGGAGGACTTAAAAGAAAATAGTTTGAATGAGCAAAGTTGTTTGCTATTTCTTGGTCCTTGGTTATGTAAGGTAAACAGTGATGTGATGGTCTGAGTTAGGGGTTAACCTCAACCAGTGGAAATGTCCCTGAAGCCTCGCTGATATCTCCAGATCTGAGGCTCCAGCATCTCTTGTCCTACGAAGCAGGGGAGCGGAGGGCTCCGCCAACAATGTGGAATAATGGAAACTATGTTCACAAGTAGAGTACACACATCCAACTAATCTCCTCTGATGCAGGGTACACATAAAGATGCCATAGGAAGAGGAGAAGGGAGGAAGAGGAGTTAAATTGGACTGAAACTTCAGGAGCAATCAAACAGTGTGTGGGGTAATGCGCTTATTTTATATTATGTGAACTTTGAACATTGAGACAACTTCAAAGGCCCACTCCACAACACTGCTAATTTCAACTTCAAATAATGCAGAAATTAAAGTATGTTATTTAAATGGTCTTTTTATTTATTGATGTTGTGGATGTACATAAAACCATCAATTCCTAAAGAACATAGCCCAAAATATAAGGTTATTGGCAAGAAGCTGGAAGGTAGTAGATATTGGTTTGTTGTGTCAATGCACTTTACAGCACAATGGCTTTTGAATGGATTAGTCAAGGTAGGAAGAAGTCTTCAGCAGTCACAATGGACTACTGTACCACCGACACAGTAAGAACAAATGTCCATACATAAGTGCATGCATTTTAATCCAGCACTGTAAAATTGTTTTATATACTTGATATTCAATACATAGACATAAAGGGCATAAGTGACCATTACTATTACTTCATTTTCAAAGTGTATTAAATCATTCAACATTAAACGTGTAAGTAGTCCCCATCTGGATTATGCGGTGGGGAAAGTACCAATGAACATCCAGCCAATCCAGGCAAAGTGGCTTTTTGGTGGAAGACTTCCTGTGTTCTGTTGTGGTGCGGTGAAGTACTCAAGCAAGCACAGAGGACTAGTCCATCCACGAAATAGTTCCATAACGGAAAACAAAAGAATGTATGGGTGTGGGGGTTATGAAAAATAATGAAAGGGCTTAAAAGCAAAGGGAAAAATAGCATTTTACTACCACAATGTCCTGAAAATGCTTTGAAGTCACATTGAAACCCCTCCCTGCCTTAGTAAGTCATCCATGGAAAACATCTAGATCTAGTGTGATTGAAACATTACATTGACAGGAGAATGTTCCTAATCACTCTAAGATGTAGGCATGCCGTGCTTCTCCCATCTACATTTCACAATTTACCATAGTTTAGGGTTACCATGGTTTAGGGTTACCATGGTTTATGGTTAGGGTTACCATGGTTTAGGGTTAGGGTTACCATGGTTTAGGGTTACCATGGATTAGGGTTACCATGGTTTAGGGTTACCATGGTTTAGGGTTAGGGTTACCATGGTTTAGGGTTAGGGTTACCATGGTTCAGGGTTACCATGGTTTAGGGTTAGGGTTACCATGGTTTAGGGTTACCATGGTTTACGGTTAGGGTTACCATGATTTACAGTTAGGGTTACCATGGGTAAACAATGCATATAAAACATTCCGCAGCATCATCAATCAATTAGTCTAGCAGTGTTCCTTTTGGCATCTATTTTAGATTTAGATCAGAGAGAGTTTAAAACTTCATCGGGATTGGTGGGTCCCCTGCAGGACGGTTGAGCTAACGTAGGCTAATATGATTAGCATGAGGTTGTAAGTAACAAGAACATTTCCCAGGACATAGACATATGTGATATTGGCAGAAAGCTTAAATTCTTGTTAATCTAACTGCACTGTCCAATTTACAGTAGCTATTACATTGAAAGGATACCATGCTATTGTTTGAGGAGAGTGCACAGTTTTGAAAATGAAAAGTTATTTATAGTCACATGAACGGGGTTGCGGATGTAATTACAGGGTAGAGTACAATTCTTGAGCTCCGTGCTCCAACAATGCAGGAACAAGTGAAATAAAACAATAATAATAGAAATAGAAATGATAAAATATACATATTAACAGCTGTGTCAATGATAACTGTCCATTGTGGTGGAGGCAGAATAAATGTCCATGGCTCGGGTGGCTGTCCCTGATGATCTTCTTGGCCTTCCTGTGACACCTGGTGTTGTAGATGTCCTGGAGGGAAGGTAGTGAGCACCCAATGGTGCGTTCGGCTGAGCGTCCCAACCTCTGTAGCGCCTTGCGGTCCATGGCGGTGCCATACCGGGCTGTGATGCATCCCAACAGAATGCTCTCGATGTTGCTCCTGTAGAACACTGTGAGGGCCCTCGGGGACAGGCCGGATTTCTTCAGCATCCTGAGATTTAGTTTTAGTCAAGGTATCTTTAAGTCTTATTCGACTAAAACTCTGGACAATTTAAGTTTCGTTTTAGTCACAACCATTTTGTGACATCTGTCACGTTCTGACCTCTATTTCCGTTGTTTTGTATTTATTTAGTATGGTCAGGGCGTGAGTTGGGTGGGCAGTCTATGTTTGTTTTTCTATGTTTTGGGGCATTTCTATGTTTTCGGCCTAGTATGGTTGTCAATCAGAGGCAGGTGTCATTAGTTGTCTCTGATTGAGAATCATACTTAGGTAGCCTGGGTTGCACTGTTTGTTTGTGGTTGATTGTCTATGTTGATGGCTTGTTTCAGCACAGTCCATATGATTAGCGTCACAGTTGTTATTTTGTTTACTGGTTTTTGTATAGTTTTCAGTGTTCACTACTTTCTTGATTAAAGATTGACCATGGACACTTACCACGCCGCGTATTGGTCCTCAGATCCTTTTCGCCTCTCCTCTTCAGATGAAGAGGAGGACGGCCGTGACAACATCATTTTTCAATTAAATAATGAACATTTATGCCACCTTTAACTTCTATTCTGTGCATCACCCCCTTGTATACCTTAGCTGGCCACATTGATATTGTGGCAGATTGTAACCAATGCCAGCCATAATTAAAACATATAGGCTATAAAGACTTGGCTACATATTAAACAATTTACAGTTCTGATTTTCTCCGCATCATAACCGTCAAGGGGGTAAATAACAGGGGAGGGAGATTCGGAGCTTTACAAAAATGCCCGAGGTATTACTGTACTCCTAATAGTAAACAAATTGCTTTTGTTTTACACATAGGAAAAAAGCAACCGCAGCTCGCATTTGCTGACCACAGTGCTAGAGCGGCAACACAGATGAATGAATAACAGCGTACATGGGAAAATCGAGCTTCTGATGTGATCCAAGCAAAAAAATAGTCTAGTTTCTAGTTGAGGTTAGTTACAAGTCAAGTGTCCTGGCTTCGCATCAGTTCAAAAGATTGACAAGTGACCTCCTGGGAGCTGTGTGGCAGAGCCGGGAAGATCATCTCAATCAGAACCCGCAACTGAACTATGTCAATTCTGCTGCCAATGAGAAGATTGCATGAAATATTCTGCATGTTTATGATTGGACAAAACAGATGAAAATGAGCTCTTCATATCAAATGAAAAGTCCATTAGTCTCACATGGAATTCTCGTCTCGTCACATTTCTAAAATGAAAAGTAATTGACAGTAGGCCTAGTTATTGTATTTTTCATCTCGTCTCGTTACGGTCATAGTTTCACTGAGGAAAAATAGGTCATGGACAAGTCTTTTTTGTCATAGTCTTGTAAGCTATTTCACGTACATGTACTGGGTTGGACCACAAAGCACCGATATAAGAACATCTAAGTGACACTCCATCTGCAATTTACATTGATGTGTCAGGCTCCACAATATGGTATGAATCAAAGGGAAAGTATGGTCTGCGTTTACATCCACTCCGATTGGCAAACCCTATCAACTGTTAGATGTGCTGTATGTCATAAATGTCATAAACTCCCCCACCCCACCCCGTCGCTTTGCTTTTGGACCATGTGTACTCCTCAGAACAGTTGGGTAGGCTGGTTTCCAGTTTCAGCCGTGGGGTGGATTTAGGACCACACGTACACCAGAGCATGCGGACAGGCTGTGTGAAGGCAAAGCTTCTGAAAGGCTGGCGTATAGGACCAGCACAGGAGAGATGATCAACTGCTGTCTGTGTTGAGCTTTTTCTCCGAGTTGTAAAAGCATGCAGAGCAGAAACTGGCTATTCTTTAGTTGACTGATCTAGCTGCCAAGGTAACTACTGTTTGACAGAAAAAAAAGTATTTATTCCCAGTTCTAAGCTAGTAGTGTAACTGACATATTATGTTCGCTAATGTTTCATCCTCTCTCGACTGAAGTAAAATAACTACTAGCAGCTAGTTAGCTAATTAGTAGCTACCACAGCCAGTTCAGCTCACGCTAGCCTCTCGCTATCTGTCAGGTAACAGTATCTAAAAGCTTTTGTGTGTATGGAAATGTTTTGTAGCCTTTGTTTTGTCCGGTTTCAACAGAAGTTCATTTGATGATGTACCATTAGCTAGAGCTAGCCATAAGTTGGCTAACATTATCGAGCTAGCTCACTATCTGTAGCTATTATATTTATCTCAATCACACTAGACCCGAATCAAACGATGAAACCAGAGGCCAAACGATAACAAATAACGATATTCTAATATTTTTCTGGCACAATGGGAGTTATAAGTCAGTATATCAAATTTAAAGTTGTTGATCTGAGCTAATTCCCTACTTTTTATTGACGCGATATAAACAGCTCTACAGGCTTCACTGCCATGATGCACAGTCTGCACACAACACTATGCTCATCATGTCTTAGCAGGATCAGATGGTGACAGGTCTCCCTGCAGGGTCAGAGAGCCAGGGAAGACCAGTCTGTGACAGGGCAGAGGTGAACTTTTGCAGATACATCCCTTTATTCTCTTTGTGCAGTAAAACACCGGAGAAGCAAGACGCCTCAAAGATTGAAACTATTTTAAGTCAGTCTGACAGACCTTTTAAGTCAGTCTGACAGTTAATTTCCCAACTGCTGATAAAGTATTTTTCCGGTGACACAGAACATGTAAAACAAAAATGTGAGGAAGACCTGGGAGACGCTATTGATGATGAACGGATACAGATCTGTTAGAATGCCCAGTCATGTTCAAATAATCAAAGACAAAAATTACTGCATTTTAAGACAATCCATAGAAAATAATATATGCCAGTGAAACTGAATATCATGCACTCTGAAATGTAATTCCTCTGTTGGAAGTGTAAAACACACATATTTGCATATGTTTTGGTCTTGTGAAGACTGGCTGAATTTTGGCAAAGAGTATGTTCTTTTATCTCAGCATGTCTACAGTTTGCTTGGAAATGTTGATACTGGAGACTGTTATGAGAAGAAACTGTGTAACCTAGAATTGATAGTAGCTAAGAAATGCATTGCCATTAATTGGAAAGTTGGTTATCTTCCCACAATGGATGGAAGAAATGTCAAGTTATGTATCACTAGATTTGATTTACTACAATATTAAGAGCAGGAAAACATGCCAACGTCATGGGAGATACCTATTTAGGCAATCCCTAGCTGCTGGGCTGCTCAGTACTGGCCCTGGGGGTCTGCTGTACTATTGTCACTCTGGCCTTGGCCTAACACACCTGAAACCAATAATTAATGTTTCACTAAGATCCTAAAGCTGAGCGGGGTGTGTTTGGTTGGGGTGCTGCAGGGTCGTGGACTCATAGGGACAGGATTAGTGACCCAGCTACATTGTGTGCAAGTAAAAAGAGCTCTACAGTAGTATTACTATTACTATTACTGAGCTCTACAGTACTATTACTCTACATTACTATTACTGGTTCTTGAAGATGGCGCCATAGTCGCTGTGCCCAAAGAAGCAAAGGTAACCAGCCAATTGTGCTATTCAATGAATTTATTTGTACATTTTGTGTAACTTTTTTTATATCTTATTGTGTACATATTGCTGCTGCTACTGTCTCTTATGACCGAATATAACTTCTGGACATCAGAAAAGCATTTACTCACCACGGACTGGAAGAAACCTTTTCCTTTCACGATTCCGACGAGAAGGATATCCTGCTTTCACTGGAACAGGCCCAGATCCACGCCTTTTGCGTGAAGAAAAGACGCCGGAAAAGGGGCCGTAGATCGGGCATCTTTCTGAGAACCTGGAGGCGATTGAGTAAACTCCCACTGTCTTCCATTCTTCTGGCTAACGTGCAATCATTGGAAAATAAAATTGATGATCTACGATTAAGATTATCTTACTAAAGGGACATTAAAAACTGTAACATCTTATGTTTCACCGAGACGTGGCTGAATGAAGATACAGACCATATAGAGCTAGCGGGATTTTCCATGCACCGGCAGAACAGAGACGCTACCTCTGGTAAGATGAGGGGTGGTGGGGGGTGTCTTTATGTCAATAACATCTGGTGCGCAATGTCAAATATTAAAGAAGTCTCGAGGCATTGCTCGCCTGAGGTAGAGTACCTTATAATAAGCTGTAGACAGCACTTTATACCAAGAGAATTCTCATCTGTATTATTCGTAGCCATCTATTCACCACCACAAAATGAAGCTGGCACTAAGACCGCTCCCAACCAACTACAGTGCCTTGCGAAAGTATTCGGCCCCTTTGAACTTTGCGACCTTTTGCCACATTTCAGGCTTCAAACATAAAGATATAAAACTGTATTTTTTTGTGAAGAATCAACAACAAGTGGGACACAATCATGAAGTGGAACGACATTTATTGGATATTTCAAACTTTTTTAACAAAGCAAAAACTGAAAAATTGGGCGTGCAAAATTATTCAGCCCCCTTAAGTTAATACTTTGTAGCACCACCTTTTGCTGCGATTACAGCTGTAAGTCGCTTGGGGTATGTCTCTATCAGTTTTGCACATCGAGAGACTGAAATGTTTTCCCATTCCTCCTTGCAAAACAGCTCGAGCTCAGTGAGGTTGGATGGAGAGCATTTGTGAACAGCAGTTTTCAGTTCTTTCCACAGATTCTCGATTGGATTCAGGTCTGGACTTTGACTTGTCCATTCTAACACCTGGATATGTTTATTTTTGAACCATTCCATTGTAGATTTTGCTTTATGTTTTGGATCATTGTCTTGTTGGAAGACAAATCTCCGTCCCAGTCTCAGGTCTTTTGCAGACTCCATCAGGTTTTCTTCCAGAATGGTCCTGTATTTGGCTCCATCCATCTTCCCATCAATTTTAACCATCTTCCCTGTCCCTGCTGAAGAAAAGCAGGCCCAAACCATGATGCTGCCACCACCATGTTTGACAGTGGGGATGGTGTGTTCAGCTGTGTTGCTTTTACGCCAAACATAACGTTTTGCATTGTTGCCAAAAAGTTCAATTTTGGTTTCATCTGACCAGAGCACCTTCTTCCACATGTTTGGTGTGTCTCCCAGGTGGCTTGTGGCAAACTTTAAACAACACTTTTTATGGATATCTTTAAGAAATGGCTTTCTTCTTGCCACTCTTCCATAAAGGCCAGATTTGTGCAATATACGACTGATTGTTGTCCTATGGACAGAGTCTCCCACCTCAGTTGTAGATCTCTGCAGTTCATCCAGAGTGATCATGGGCCTCTTGGCTGCATCTCTGATCAGTCTTCTCCTTGTATGAGCTGAAAGTTTAGAGGGACGGCCAGGTCTTGGTAAATTTGCAGTGGTCTGATACTCCTTCCATTTCAATATTATTGCTTGCACAGTGCTCCTTGGGATGTTTAAAGCTTGGGAAATCTTTTTGTATCCAAATCCGGCTTTAAACTTCTTCACAACAGTATCTCGGACCTGCCTGGTGTGTTCCTTGTTCTTCATGATGCTCTCTGCGCTTTTAACGGACCTGTGAGACTATCACAGTGCAGGTGCATTTATACGGAGACTTGATTACACACAGGTGGATTGTATTTATCATCACTAGTCATTTAGGTCAACATTGGATCATTCAGAGATCCTCACTGAACTTCTGGAGAGAGTTTGCTGCACTGAAAGTAAAGGGGCTGAATAATTTTGCACGCCCAATTCTTCAGTTTTTGATTTGTTAAAAAGGTTTGAAATATCCAATAAATGTCGTTCCACTTCATGATTGTGTCCCACTTGTTGTTGATTCTTCACAAAAAAATACAGTTTTATATCTTTATGTTTGAAGCCTGAAATGTGGCAAAAGGTCGCAAAGTTCAAGGGGGCCGAATACTTTCGCAAGGCACTGTATATAAGGCCATAAGCAAAGAAGAAAATGCTCACTCAGAAGCGGCACTCCTAGTGGCCGGGGACTTTAATACAGGCAAGCTTAAATCAGTTTAACCAAATCTTTACCAGCATGTGCAACCAGGGGGGGAAAAAAATCCTAGACCACCTTTACTCCACACACAGAGATGCACACAAAGCTCTCCCCCGCCCTCCATTTGGTAAATCTGACCATAATTATATCCTCCTGATTCCTGCATACAAGCAAAAACTAAAGCAGGAAGTACCAGTGACTCAATACGGAAGTGGTCAGATGACGCGGATGCTACACTACGGGACTGTTTTGCTAGCACAGACTGGAATATGTTCCGGGATTCATCCAATGGCATTGAGGAATACACCACCTCAGTCATCAGCTTCATCAATAAGTGCATCGATGGCGTCATCCCCACAGTGATTGTACGTACATATCCCAACTAGAAGCCATGGATTAAAGGCAACATCCGCAATGAGCTAAAGGATAGAGCTGCCGCTTTCACAGAGCGGGAGACTAATCCAGACGCTTATAAGAAATCCCACTATGCCCTTAGACTAACCATAATACAAGCAAAGCATCAATACAGGATTAAGATATAATCCTACTGCACTGGCTCTGATGCTTGTCAGATGTGGCAGGGCTTGAAAACTATTACGGATTACAAAGAAAAACCCAGACGCGAGCTGCCCAGTGAAGCGAACCTACCAGATGAGATAAATGCCTTTTATGCTCGCATCGAGGCAAGCAACACTGAAGCATGCACGAGAGCACCAGCTGTTCTGGATGACTGTGTGATAACTCTCTCGGTAGCCGATGTGAACAAAACCTTTTAACAAGTCAACATACACAAAGCCGCTAGGCAATATGGATTACCAGGACATGCACTCAAAGTATACGCGGAACAACTGTCAAGTGTCTTCACTGACATTTTCAACCTCTCCCTGACCGAGTCTGTAATACCTACATATTTCAAGCAGACCACAATAGTCCCTGTGCCCAAGGAAGCAAAGGTAACCTGCTTAAATGATTACCGGCGCGTGGCACTCACATGCTTTGAAAGACTGGTCATGGCTCACATCAACAGCATCCTCTCGGACACCTTAGACCCACTCCAATTCGCATTCCGCCCCAACAGATCCACAGATGACGCAATCACAATCGCACTCCACACTGCCCTTTCTCACCTGGACAAAAGGAACACCTATGTGAGAATGCTGTTCATTGACTAATGCTCAGCATTCAACACCACGGTGCCCACGAAGCTCATCACCAAGCTAAGGACTCTGGGACTAACCACCTCGCTCTGCAGCTGGATCCCCCACTTGGTGAGAGTGTGCAACAGCACGTCTGCCACGCTGATTGTTAACACTGGGGCCCCTCAGGGGTTTGTACTTAGTCCCCTTCTGTATTCCCTGTTGACCCATGACTGTATGGCCAAACACGTCTCCAACACCATCCTTAAGTTTGCTGACACAATAGTGATAACTGGCAAAAATTAGGGAGGAGGTCAGAGAACAGGCAGTGTGGTGCCAGGACAACAACCTCTCCCTCAATGTGATCAAGCCAAAGCTGATCGTGGACTACAGGAAGGGTGGGCCTGAACAGGCCCCCATTAACATTGACGGGGCTGTAGTTTTAGAGGTTCGAGAGTTTCAAGTTCCTTGGTGTCCACATCACCAACCCCTCCTGTCTCAGCCTCCAGTATTTATGCTGCAGTAGTTTATGTGTCGGGGGGCTAGGGTCAGTTTGTTATATCTGGAGTACTTCTCCTGTCCTATTCGGTGTCCTGTGTGAATCTAAGTGTGCGTTCTCTTATTCTCTCCTTCTCTCTTTCTTTCTCTCTCTCGGAGGACCTGAGCCCTAGGACCATGCCCCAGGACTACCTGACATGATGACTCCTTGCTGTCCCCAGTCCACCTGGCCGTGCTGCTGCTCCAGTTTCAACTGTTCTGCCTTATTATTATTCGACCATGCTGGTCATTTATGAACATTTGAACAGCTTGGCCATGTTCTGTTATAATCTCCACCCGGCACAGCCAGAAGAGGACTGGCCACCCCACATATGCTCTCTCTAATTCTCTCTTTCTTTCTCTCTCTCGGAGGACCTGAGCCCTAGGACCATGCCCCAGGACTACCTGACATGATGACTCCTTGCTGTCCCCAGTCCACCTGACCGTGCTGCTGCTCCAGTTTCAACTGTTCTGCCTTATTATTATTTGACCATGCTGGTCATTTATGAACATTTGAACATCTTTTGGCCTTTCTAGGGAGTTTTTCCTAGCCACCGTGCTTCTACACCTGCATTGCTTGCTGTTTGGGGTTTTAGGCTGGGTTTCTGTACAGCACTTTGAGATATCAGCTGATGTACGAAGGGCTATATAAATACATTTGATTTGATTTGACCAACGAACTATCATTGTCCAAACATACCAAGACGGTTGTGACGAGGGCACATCAAAACCTTTTCCCCCTCAGAAGACTGAAAAGATTTGTCATGGGTCCCCAGATCTTCAAAAGGATCTACAGCTGCACCATCGAGAGCATTCTTACCGGTTGCATCACTGCATGGTATGGCAACTGCTCGGCATCTGAATGTAAGGCGCTACAGAGGGTAGTGCGAACGGCCCAGTACATCACTGGGGCCAAGCTTTTTGTCATCCAGGACCTATATAATAGGCTGTGTCAGAGGAAAGGCCATAAAATTGTCAGAGACTCCAGCCACCCAAGTTATAGACTGTTTTCTCTGCTACCGGTACCGGAGCGCCAAGTCTAGGATCAAAAGGCTCCTCAATAGCTTCTACCCACAAGCCATAAGACTGCTGAACAATTCATTAAATCACCACCGGACAAATGACATTGACCCCCTCCCCTTTTACACTGCTGCTACTCACTGTTTGTTTGTTACCTATGTTTAGTCACTTCACCCCCACACTGACTCAGTACCAGTGCCCCCTGTATATAGCCTCATTATTGTGTTACTTTTTATTTTAGTCTACTTAGTAATTATTTTCTTCTACTTAACCAGGCAAGTCATTTAAGAACAAATTCGTATTTACAATGACGGCCTAGGAACAGTTGGTTAACTGCCTTGTTCAGAGGCAGAAGGACAGATCTATACCTTGTCAGCTCAGGGATTCGATTTTATCAACCTTTCGGTTACTGGCCCAATGCTCTAACCACTAGGCTACCTGCCGCCCCAATGCACTGTTCTTAAACTGCACTGTTGGTTAATTAAGGGCTTGTAAGTAAGGTTTTCACGGTGAAGTCTACACTTGTTGTATTTGGCGCATGTGACAAATAAAGTTTGATTTGATTTGATTTTTTATTAAGCCTATGATGTGAATTATCTGGCGCGTGTAATGTTTCTGTGTGTTAATGTGTAGGTGTGTTTTTATTAACTTTTTGTTTCCCAAAACTTTCCCTTTAGAAAAAAAAGGGAAGTAAGTTGTGTTGTGGACAGCCTGGCGTGCAGGCAGCTCAGCCTGGCGTGCAGGCAGCTCAGCCTGGCGTGCAGGCAGCTCAGCCTGGCTGGGCGGATGGGTGGAAATTTGATACAGATGATGTCTTAATAAAGAGAATCAAAAGTTGTCTTTGTACTTTATTTGTAAGAGTTGTTCATTTGTTAGGCTATTGTTTAAAGTTGCAACACAAAATTGATTATTGAATTATCATATACATTGGGGCAAAAAAGTATTTAGTCAGCCACCAATCCTACAATGTGACTTTCTGGATTTTTTTTCTTCTCATTTTGTCTGTCATAGTTGAAGTGTACCTATGATGAAAATTACAGGCCTCTCACATCTTTTTAAGTGGGAGAACTTGCACAATTGGTGGCTGAGAAAAAAAATCAAGAAAATCACATTGTAGGATTTTTATGAATTTATTTGCAAATTATGGTGGAAAATAAGTATTTGGTCACCTACAAACAAGCAAGATTTCTGGCTCTTCTTCTTTGAGAAGCTCCTCTGTCCTCCACTCGTTACCTGTATTAATGGCACCTGTTTGAACTTGTTATCAGTATAAAAGACACCTGTCCACAACCTCAAACAGTCACACTTCAAACTCCACAATGGCCAAGACCAAAGAGCTGTCAAAGGACACCAGAAACAAAATTGTAGACCTGCACCAGGCTGGGAAGACTGAATCTGCAATAGGTAAGCAGCTTGGTTCGAAGAAATCAACTGTGGGAGCAATTATTAGGAAATGGAAGACATACAAGACCACTGATAATCTCCCTCAATCTGGGGCTCCACGCAAGATCTCACCCCATGGGGTCAAAATGATCACAAGAACGCTGAGCAGAAATCACAGAACCACACGGGGGGACCTAGTGAATGACCTGCAGAGAGCTGGGATCAAAGTAACAAAGCCTACCATCAGTAACACACTACGCCGCCAGGGACTCAAATCCTGCAGTGCCAGACGTGTCCCCCCGCTTAAGCCAGTACATGTCCAGGCCCGTCTGCAGTTTGCTAGAGAGCATTTGGATGATCCAGAAGAAGATTGGGAGAATGTTTTATGGTCAGATGAAACCAAAATAAAACTTTTTGGTAAAAACTCAACTCGTCGTGTTTGGAGGACAAAGAATGCTGAGTTGCATCCAAAGAACACCATACCTACTGTGAAGCATGGGGGTGGAAAGCTTTGGGGCTGTTTTTCTGCAAAGGGACCAGGACGACTGATCCGTGTAAAGGAAAGAATGAATGGGACCATGTATTGTGAGATTTTGAGTGAAAACCTCCTTCCATCAGCAAGGGCATTGAAGATGAAACGTGGCTGGGTCTTTCAGCATGACAATGATCCCAAACACACAGCCCGGGCAACGAAGGAGTGGCTTCGTAAGAAGCATTTCAAGGTCCTGGAATGGCCTAGCCAGTCTCCAGATCTCAACCCCATAGAAAATCTTTGGAGGGAGTTGAAAGTCCATGTTGCCCAGCAACAGCCCCAAAACATCACTGCTCTAGAGGAGATCTGCATGGAGGAATGGGCCAAAATACCAGCAACAGTGTGTGAAAACCTTGTGAAGACGTACAGAAAATGTTTGACCTCTGTCATTGCCAACAAAGGGTATATAACAAAGTATTGAGATAATCTTTTGTTATTGACCAAATACTTACTTTCCACCATAATTTGCAAATAAATTCATAAAAAATCCTACAATGTGATTTTCTGGATTTTCTTTCTCATTTTGTCTGTCATAGTTGAAGTGTACCTATGATGAACATTACAGGCCTCTCTCATCTTTTTAAGTGGGAGAACTTGCACAATTGGTGGCTGACTAAATATTTTTTTGCCCCACTGTATATATCATCAGTGCTAATAGTAAACTGTTTGTGGTCTGTGTTGACATTATCAATGGGCTGCGATGCTTGGTGACTGATGAGGTATGAAATCCATGCTAAATAAGATAATCTAGGGAGTTGCAGGACATATAGGGAGGGACCTGTAAGCGTTCCACTGACACTTTTAGAAAAACTTCCTCTATTCAGTGTTGTTTTGAAGAGAGCACGTTCTAGTTGCATTCCCACATTTTTCTTTAATTAATCAATTCATTCCAGCACTGACACTGGCTTAGGACTTCACTACTCCCTCCCTCCCTCCCCTGGCCCTGTTAAAATAAGTCTACAGTAAATGTTTCCAACTTTCTATACTGGCTTATCAGGAGCTGGTCTCCATCTGTAACCTCCACTGTCTGCTTCTCATCTGCACTGACTTCAACAGCCTTTGTCACCATGCCTCTCTACAATCCACAAGTTTGGCAATAAGAAAACGGGAGGTACATGGGGAGTCGTGAA
Source organism: Oncorhynchus mykiss (assembly GCF_013265735.2). Lineage (NCBI taxonomy): Eukaryota > Metazoa > Chordata > Actinopteri > Salmoniformes > Salmonidae > Oncorhynchus > Oncorhynchus mykiss. The sequence continues at coordinate 59,331,409 of NC_048583.1, read as the reverse complement.
AACGAGGTCTGAGCTGCGGTTGCATTCCATTTCAAAAGGTTGCCCCACTCCTCCCCTTCAACCGTTGTTCAAGTCATTTCACAAATCTGAAGCACAACTGGATAGGTATGAGTCCTTCAGAACTTATCTCTATTGTCCAGTTACATTTTCATCCTGTCAGAGGTTTATTTCCATCAAATCCATGAAGGGGATCAAACAAGGCCAGAAGGGAGGAGGGAACAGGCTTGTGGAATGAAACACAGCCCTGGTCAGTCGAGGTGAAGTAGGGAGCGAGGGAACGAGGGAGAGTAGAAATTACAAAGCTGACCTGCTGCTTCTCCTCCTCCTCTTCCTCCCAGGGTCCCCCCTCGTCTAGACAGCACCCCGTTATCAGTCCCGCTGAACCACTAATCAGCGATTGTTTCCTCCCTGCTCCCTGTTTCCAATCCACTAGCGACAAGACAGGAGGCAGACATGCGGTCCTCCCTCGGTCTAGAGGCGGCATGCGTTTTCTCAGCGTCCGCCAACAAATGCCAGACAAAGATGAGAGGGAACAGAAGCTTTCGTTCTCAATCCACTCAGCTCCTAGTTTTATGACCGTGATTATTATTGTTGCTGTTCCAAACTTGGACATTTAGGGCCAACAACCTTCGGTTAACTCGTCTGGTTCTTAATTAAAGCATTTGGCGACACACAGCTGTCTGCGTACTTCCATAAGTGCGGTTGCTGCTATGGAGTTCATGTGTGCAGCAAGTAATAAACGGAGTAGAAAAGTTTTTGATTATTAAGAAGATAACAATGCTGAAGAGCTTTCTAACGACTTCTAAGGTATTTATAGGCAGTTGTACACCTTTGTAATGACTTATAATGGCTTTTTAATAAATGTGTTCAATTAAGTTGTATTATCTGAAAATTATAACACTGATGTTGCTTCTTTTTGATGTTGTGGCCTTCTTACTTTACTGTGACCCCTGACCTTCCCAAGAGGAGCCAGAGACACTCCTGTCACCAGATCAATATGTCCAATCTCTCCCTTTGAGCTCAAGTGTAAGTGATCACAAGTAGTTTGCTGCTGGTGAAGCACACTGTTTACTCTTTGCCACTGAAACTCAAACATCAAGAACAGAGTGAAGTGCGAGTTCAACTCGCCCATCCACACCCCAATGACGCCTGGCCATTTTGATCTGGGGTGACTCAACAAGGGCAAGTCATTCAAAACGGCGTCCCTTGAAAAGGGATTTCACTCAAACAAGGTTAGAAAGGCCATGAAATCAAGGGCCTACAGGGCGTTGTTTTTTACTTTTCAACTGGCAGGAGAATCGATGTCGTTGTTGCTGGCATCTATCACATGCCGGGGATAGGCTCTCAGGAAATAATGAGCCTTCAGGGGTTCAGCCAACCTCAGGGTTGCACTGTCAGCGTTTCTTTGCTGTCTTGGCGTCCTCTAGGTCTTAAAATGGCAATCAGCAGTTGAAACAATAACAAACCACAGGCCCTGCCACTATTTCGAGAAAAAGCATGGGGTATGGACCTGGAGAAACGTAACCACTTTGGAATTCAAAGAAACAATGGGTCCTCTAGGTCTTAACCTCTGGTCATAATGAAGGGTCCTCTAGATCTTAACCTTTGGTCGTAATGAGGGGAAAGCAGAGCAGAAACATCGCTTCCCAGCATTGAAGCCGCCCATCGACGTAGAAGCAAACTGGAGAAACAATCAGCAATATCACAAATGTTATTAATAATGGCATTAATCATTGTTCAGGGCTGGTACGGACATTACTGCTGGAAAAATGAAGGGAGAAAAAAAAGTCTTAAACTGAGTTAACAAGAAAGAACATGGGCACTCTGCATGGAACTGGGCACAAATGCTGTTAGCCCGCGGAATCACTTTCTCCTATTTCATGTGAGGTACTTCATGTGAACTTGTTAGGGTTGGAAGTGGGTGTGGGTGTACCAATTGATTGTTGAACTTAAAGGTGTCCACTCCCAGGTAATTTGCATGCACCATGACTGTTGGCTTGTGGAAATAGATTTTTCCATCTGTACTTTCACAGGCACACATACTAATATGGTTCTATAAGCCACAGCCCAGGGTTGGAGGGGCAATCTTATTTCAATCAGGAAATTCAGGAAATTCATTTGAAAGTCAATATATTTTAAGATATTGTCTATTATTTTCAATAAATGTTTGTCAATTCATAAATGTAATTTCAATGCTCCCCTGATTTGCGTATGTTATCATGGAATATACCCCAACACCTGAGAGCAAACTCTGCAGGCAAATTGTGTACGGTGATAGCCCACCATGGAAACGCAGGTTGACAGTAGAACACATGCCATCCAAAATGAATGTCAAGAGCACCATTTCTATAACCACCATTTAGGGAAGTTCATTTCACAACAGTTCCTGTCTGCTTAAATGTTAATCAAAGCACTACTGATGTCATACCTGGACAGAGAGAAGGTCTCTGAAACGGTACACCTGTTCTTAATCTTCCCACCAAAAAAACAATAACAGTGTTAACATTGGAAGTGAACACACCAACCCAGCCTAGGAGCAGGCAAGGTCTCGTGTAAGCACAGTGGGTAGAGCCTGGTGCTTGCAATGGCAGGATTTTTGGGTTCAATTCCCATGGGGGAACAGTATGAAAAATGTACGCATTCACTACTGAAAATCACTCTGGACAAGATTGTCTGCTAAATGACTAACATGTAAATGTACTGCAGGGGGATGTTCTTGTACACTTTATGTGCATTATTATAATCGCAAACCTTATTGTACTACACTTTTGCCACAGTGACAACAATAAAAGGCAAATGATTCGGACAGGCCTGGGAGTGGAAATCTTTAAGTTCAACCATCAATTGGTACACCCACACTCACTGCGCGGCACTGCGGGGCGTCCAAAAACACAATTCGACACTCAAACCCCAACTCCCCTAACAAGACCTTCAGGCCCCAGTTTATCTTGAGGGAACCATATCATGCACCAACAAAAACAAACAAAGAAATTACAGCAATTGTAATGTGGAAATATATATATATTTTTTTAAATGAATGTACCTCCAAAACAATTTGTACGTTTCGCCCTTTGACTGCGGTCGGCGGTCTGGTGTGCCAGTATTGCAGCAGAGGGAACTTGCAGAGTTGTTAGTTCCCACACTGCTTACCAAGGTCTTCTATTCGAATGAATAAACAATATTCTACCAGATGGGGTGTGGACACTCTCTCTTCAACCTTCTGATTTCAAGAGATTTGCTAGGTAATTGGGACATCACTGTCATATCCTGATTATGTATGCGTGGAAATGGAACTGATTTATTAGATACTAACAAGGAAGCTGTTTGCAGTACCTGGGTGTTCTGCATTCATTTTCATAATGCTCCATGACTGCATGGTGCTGAATGCTGATTTGTGGACAAAGTTTGGCCACTGCGTGGAGATGAGGTTGGAATATTTGATGTTATAAACTGGGTGATTCAAGCACTGAATGCTGATTGGCTGACAGCCGTGGTATATCAGACTAGTGTACCACGGATATGACATTTTTTTTTATTTTTACTGCTCTAGTTACGTTGTTCGCCAGTTTCTAATAGCTATAAGACATCTCTGGGGTTTGTGGCATATGGCCAATATACCACGGTTAAGGGCTGTATCCAGGCACTCCGCATTGTGTCGTGCCCCCTAGGGGCCTTATTGCTTAATTCTTCTACTGCAAGATTCATCAAATAGTTACTGTGGGATGTTGAAGTCATTGTATAATAGACCACATAATGTAATACTGAATATCACAGAAAATTATGGCCGCAATGTTCCTCCTGTGGAGGTAGTAAAAAAAATGTTTTGTACTGTGCTGTAAGTGTCCTCTCTGTTTCTATTGCTCGGTAATTACCAACAAAATGTATTCACCCAGGATTAATTTATAATCCATCCTCATATTCCACAAGAAGATCCATTAAAATCACATTCATTTTTTTTATTTTTATTTTTATTTTTTTAACCTTTATTTAACATTTTCTTGTAATGCTGTGGATTTGGAATGTATTTTAAAAAATAACCCAGAATTGTATTTTATGGCCAATAATCAGTTTTAAAAAAGTCTGACAAATTGGTCCTTACAGTGAGGGAGGCATCTGGGTATGGTTGTAAACTACAGATGCATTCCCATCCTGTTTCATACCGTTCTTGTGCAATAAACCTGCAACCTGCAACTGGCTTCCACTAGCCAGTGACTCTTCTGTGTGCTGTGAATATATGAGGTGTTCCTCTAAAGAAGTTTACTGATCGATAGGACTATTATTTTTCGTGGCCGCTTTTAAAATTGTTCCTCCATTTTTGTAACGGATGGATGTAGCTCAGCAGCTCGACAATTCGGTTAAAGGCAGCATGAATCTGTTATGATTCAGTATAGTTCAGCGAAAAGAGTCACACCAACATGTACGGTAACACCCCACCACCAACACCTAAAAAAGGAAAGCTCCCGCTTTGATCAGAAACAAGGGTTGTTCTGTTCAGATACGCAGCACATGAAGCTCTCCAACATGTAGCAGAGGCAAGGAGTTACAGGTCAGTGTTGGCAAAGACAGACATTTTTTTCAGACTAAGACACAAACTCTGTGGAAGTGACACAAACAGAGGCCTAATAAAACAGTCAAATGTCAGCCCTAGACTGTATCAATAAAATAATGTGACTCATTGAATAATAAAATGTCCCTAATCAGTTTCAGACATCCGACTCTCTCATTATCAGCGTACTGGGGACATAAACAATCCCAGCTGCCACCAGCTAGGGCGGCCATATTGGATGCTTTGGGTTCATATTCACATGAATTGTTTGGAGTCAGGGCCTGTTCACCAGACCCTTCTCCTGTACTAAAAAGGATGCCTTTATATACACTTTATGAACCTATATACACTTCAGAAATCATTCATAAGCAAATGTGACTCGTTTCAGGAAACTGGAAGTATGTCACACGCCAGTACTTCACAGGAGAGACATTTTAATGTAGTTATTAATTTTTGGAGGCAGAAATCCCTTGTTGAACCTGTGAACTTTCATCTGCCTGATTAACAAAATGGTATGCCATCTGTAAATGCAAGCCTAGTTGGTTTAACCATGGAAAAACACAGATAACTTCCCGCTAGCCATGATTGGCTGAGATAAGGGATGGGCTGGACATGCCAAGCGATGAGTTCGGATTGGTCTGCCATGTACCATGCGTCTGTCTAGAACGTTAGCTACTCAGTACGTGTCGATTGTCTTACCTGTTATCCTTTCTCACGCAGCTTTTTTGTAAAGATATCACAAAAAAACTGCATAAGTGTTTTTAATGCTCTCCACTTTCTGGAGGACCAAGTTTTGAAATCAGTGGAATGCCAGGTGGAATCAGAGTATGATAGCTAAGGAGATGGAGTAAACGCAGGCGTTTGATTACAAATATGGAATCGAAAAGAGGGAATCGAAAAGAGAACACATACACGCCAGAAGGCTGTTGTATAAAACACCTGTCTCCGGATTACATCTTAAAACTAAGCGCAACCATGGCATCCGTGACAGAGAGGGAGAAGCGTTCATCCATGTATATACGGGTAAGAGAGTCAAGTTAGCTACATTTTCAGATATTATATGTTTCTAATTTTGTCAGAAAGTCGTTTTCATTGCAAGTTAAAGCTAGCTCGCTAGCTAACGTTACATGTATGATCTGTGTAGTAATATCATTATTATATTTTTTTTTTATCTCAGAGCCATTTGCATTGCTAGTTGTAGCCTTATGTTAGGTAGCTAGCTAACAATGAGCCTAGTTGGTTAGCTTTACCGTATACTGTATATTCATTCAGGGTAGTAATGTTATAAGTTGGAATTATGATTTATTGTTCAGCTAGCTAGCTAGGTACATTTCCAAACAAAATAATCCACTATGCAAGTAACCACTTCACTGTACCGTTTACACCTTCTGTATTCTGTGCATTAAATGACAAATAAGTATTGATTTCATTTGATATAGTGTGTGTTTACAAGATACGGCAATGTGAAGAACAACATGACCTGCAACAAAGTCAAATTAGGATATAGCGTTACACCAGCAAGACAGTGTTCAAGTTCTAAAATTCTCCGGAAGAATGCCCTACTTAAATTTAGTCTCACTCAGAACCATTCGCGATTTTCTGTAATTAGCTTTGACTTGTAAATAATGATCTTGTTGTGAGTTTCTTTTTCTGTAATAATGAATACAAATTAGCCAAAGTTAAGACATTGTCAGCTATATAATATGGTCATTATTTGAACTGGCTAGCCAGTTAATTTAATTCTAGCTAGCTAGCTAGCTAGCTAACAAGCTAGAAACTAACCAAAACATTGTTTAGAAAGTTGCTTTTAGTTGCCTGGTTTTCAAGAATGGCACATTCGAAATGCATATTTAAATGAATGGTTTTCTTGTTGTTAAAATACACCAGTTATGTTATTTTGGACCACCAGGCTGCTGACGTCATGCAGCTTGTTGTTTTTGTGTTTATGCTTTTTCATTACGACAACGACAAGTTTGATGTCTGACGACAATACAGTGATGTCACTGCAACAACTGTATACAGACATATCGGTAGTAGTATAAACCAGCCGTTAGTCTTACGATCTTTGGTTGTTTAGTACTCTACCATACTCACTCTGTTTAGCACATGGCCTAACATGTGAATCCTTAAAGAGATGGGTGGGGCTAAGGCTTAAGAAGGGGTGATTAATGCTGAATGGGTGTAGACAAAGAAGAGATCTCCATTCGGTGTACTAAGACATGCAAGGGCCAACTTGTTCAACAGCCACACCATTCATTACCAGATTCAGCTGAGGTCTGGTACTTAAGGAATGATTTGTACCAAATACAATGCTCTTAGTTTTAGAGATATTCAGGACCAGCTTATTACTGGCCACCCATTCCAAAACAGACTGCAACTCCTTCTTAAGGGTTTCAGGGACTTAATTAGCGGTGGTTGCTGATGTGTATATGGTTGAATCATCAGCATACATGGACACACATGCTTTGTTTAATGCCAGAGGCAGGTCATTGGTAAAAATAGAAAAGAGTAGAGGACCTAAAGAGCTGCCCTGCGGTACACCACACTTTAAATGTCTGACATTAGAGACGCTTCCATGAACTTCTTGACGCTACCCATCCCTGTCGCAGGATCATTTTCGTCGGCAACCGCTGAATAGCATAGCGCAACAGTCAAATAATATCACAAAAAAATATTAATATTCATGAAATCACAAGTGCAATATTGCAAAACAAAGTTTAGCCTTTTGTTAATCCACCTGTCGTCTCAGATTTTGAAATTATGCTTTACAGTGAAAGCAATCCAAGCGTTTGTGTAAATTTATCGAAAGCCTAGCATAGCATTATGTACACTTAGCATCAGGAAGCTTAGTCACGAAAATCAGAAAAGCAATCAAATTAACCGTTTACCTTTGATGATCTTCGGATGTTTTCACTCACGAGGCTTCCAGTTACACAACAAATGTTCCTTTTGTTCCATAAAGATTATTTTTATACCCAAAATACCTCCATTTAATTGTCGCATTATGTTCAGAAATCCACAGGAAAGAGCGGTCACGACAACGCAGACGGAAATTCCAAATAGTCTCCATAATGTCCACAGAAACATGTCAAATTATTTTTATAATCATTCCTCAGGTAGTTTTTAAAATATACAGCATATTCGATAATATATCAACCGAGTGTGTAGGTTTTTCAATAACAGCGGGAGAAACAATGGCTGCTTTACTCTGTAGCGCAAAAACTCACTCTGAGGGACCCCACCTATCCACTTACGCAATGTGATCTTTCACGCTCATTTTTCAAAATAAAGCCTGAAACTATGTCTAAAGACTGGTGACACCTTAGGGAAGCCACAGAAAAAGGAATATGGTTGATATCCCTTTAAATGGAGGATAGGCATGCATAGGAACAGAAGGATTTCAAAATAAGAGGCACTTCCTGATTGGATTTTCCTCAGGGTTTCGCCTGCAATATCAGTTCTGTTATACTTACAGACAATATTTTGACAGTTTTGGAAACTTTAGAGTGTTTTCTATCATAATCTGTCAATTCTATTCATATTCTAGCATCTGGTCCTGAGAAATAGGATGTTATTTTCCCAAACATAAAAATAGTGCCCCCTAGCTTCAAAAGGTTAAAGAAAACCCTTTGAGTTATTTTAGAGAGATTGCTCTGAATCCACGATACGGAGGTTGAAAAGCCATAGCACTTACGTTTTTTTCAACAACAAGTAATGGTCAATAATTTCAAAGGCTGCACTGAAATCTAACTACAGGTCCCACAATCTTCTTATTATCAATTTCTTTCAACCAATCATCAGTCATTTGTGTCAGTGCAGTACATTTTGAGTGCCCTTCTCTATAATCATGCTGGAAGTCAATTTGTTAATTTGTTTACAGAGAAATAGCATTGTATTTGGTCAAACACAATTTTATTTTTATAGGTCTGCTGTTAGAACCAGTAAAGGCCACTTTACCACTCTTGGATAGCAGAATTACTTTGGCTTCCCTCCAGGCCTGAGGACAAAGACTTTCCTATGGGCTCAGATTAAAAATATGACAGATAGGAGTGGCTATAGAGTCAGCTACCATACTCAGTAGATTTCCATCTAAGTTGTCAATTCCAGGAGGTTTGTCACTATTGATCACTAAACAAAACTTTGAAGTCCACAAGCGAAGGAAAAAAGGTAAGAGGAGGAGATGAGAAGGAATTATACAACAAGCTGTTTGTATGTAGCTGTGAAAGTGAACTGTTTGCTTGTGATCAGGGGTGTATTCATTCCACTGATTCTGTTGAAAAACGTTTCTTAAACAGAGCAAATGGAAAGAAATAGGAATAAACATACCTGAATTTGTCCAATAGAAACTCTTGTTTGTAACTGTTAGACTAATGAGTACACCCTAGGTCAGCTAGATGTAGGCAAGAGTGTGCAAAGGTTGTAGCAACCTCGTGATGGGTACAGCAAACATTTTTGTATCGTGTGGTAGGCTAAACCTATCAATGTTACATTGAACTGGATGAATGGAATATGAATGTCAGTCATCCGATACGCTGTAATAGAAACAAAGCCATTATCACAAAATAATGCTTTCAATAGTAGGAAGGTGTTCTTAATATTTTGTACACTCAGTGTATGTGTAAATGATAAGTGCTCTCCAGGCTCTCCCTGCAGCATTCGCACACGGTACTGTATACACAGTGGTATATTTCCAATGGAAGCATCCCAACAGTGGCTCTTTCTATTAAGGAATTTCCTTGTCAAAATACAGGGGGCTCCTGCCATAGAACTACCGGACGTTCCCTGAGAGTCTTCCTTTGTCAGAAGCTGTGTGCGGGAGATCTAAGGCAGGCCCTACTGTACACAGCAGAACACCACGCAGCAGTCAGGAGATCAAGCTCCAGAGGATGAATTTTAAATCTCAGCTTTTTTTTTCTCTCTCTCTCTCTCTGTTTCTCTCTCTCTCTCTCTCTCTCTCTCTCTCTCTCTCTCTCTCTCTCTCTCTCTCTCTCTCTCTGTTTCTCTCTCTCTCTGTTTCTCTCTCTCTCTCTCTCTGTTTCTCTCTCTCTCTCTGTTTCTCTCTCTCTCTCTCTGTTTCTCTCTCTGTTTCTCTCTGTTTCTCTCTCTCTCTCCCTATTTCTCTCTCTGTTTCTTTCTCTCTCTCTGTTTCTCTCTCTCTCTCTGTTTCTCTCTCTTTATCTCTCTCTCTCTCTCTCTCTCTCTCTCTGTGTTTCTCTCTCTCTCTGTTTCTCTCTCTGTTTCTCTCTGTTTCTCTCTCTCTCTCCCTATTTCTCTCTCTGTTTCTCTCTCTCTCTCTGTTTCTCTCTCTCTCTCTGTTTCTCTCTCGTTATCTCTCTCTCTCTCTCTCTCTCTCTCTCTCTGTGTTTCTCTCTCTCTCTCTCTCTCTCTCTCTCTCTTTCCTCTCTTCGTCTCACTGTGGAGTGGTTACACCAAGACGGGTTGGAAGGCTGCCCGCCCTAAAAAAAATTATCCACTACAAAGGGGTACTGATTCAAACTACTTTTCCTGTTTAGACAAGGGCCTGAGGTATGCAGCATGGATCCGAGGGCCAAGCGCGTCACGCCGTGAATGCAGCGCGGCAAGGGACCGATGGGAGAAGATAAATGCGGTGGGATTTTTGGAAGGGATGGAGGGAGGAGCAGTGTCTTATTAACACGGTATGTTACTCTCTCCTCCTCCATTGATATGTCATTCTATGAACGATACATTTCAGTGTAGATAGTAGATTTGATTGGCAGTCATATCTCTTTCACCTATCCTGCTGTTTCAGATATCATAAACAAATAGCATTCTCCATTACGCATTTTCCATGTTTAGCTGGAGGGGGATTTTTCATCAAAAGAGCACTAAGATCAGTGTCTTCTACCTCCCACGAAGGCCCAACCAGTTAGGAGCATTTACAGTGAATCTGCTGTCTTTTGAGAATAGTTTTTTTTTTATCTGAAGTTTAATCTAATGACTCCAATTCTCCCATAACTCTTGGACATTACTTTTATAGCCGATGAACACAAAGTTGAGTCAATATTATTTGTAACAATAATGTCCTCAGCCACGTTCTTGGTGGCATGTTGAGAGGATGAGTTCACTACTCTCTGATGTGCGGGGTATGCCTGCTGAGCGGCTGGGGTGGGAGACGCCATTTCCAATGGCTGCGGGGGTTGCCGGCAACAATAATGGTCTTAATCAGCATGATTTCCTCTGACAGGCTCAAATACTTTACGTGTGACTCCTCATTATCAGGATCACATGGCGCAAGGCATGCATTAATAAAGACATAGCCTTGTCCAGGAGGGGGTGAGGGGTGACAATAGGCTGACATTAAGTGTTGCTTTGCACCAGTATTACTGCTATGAATTAATGACCTATATTAACAATAATAGTCCAGGTGGAAGATTAACACTGACTTTCAGAAGGTATGCAGCCACGCAAGAATTCAAGGAAGTACTAATTGTACATACAGTGATTGGTAAGATGAGAGGATTTATGGATGTGTCCCTTTCTGTCCAATGACAATATTCTGTCCAATATTTCTGTCCATTTTGTTGCACACCCTTTCGTTCAAGAGCACCGAGACAAAACTTCTGTATAGCCTCTTTAAAACTTTATCCTTAGTAATTAGTACAGAACATTCTTTCATGTGAATGTAGCTCGTGAAAACTTGCGGGCCCCAAAATTGTACTCAGACATTTATTTGCCCACTCTAATTAGCAAGTCATCATCAATACCTGTGAAATTAAAAATAACATCAGCAGTGAAAAAAATGTGTGATTTTTTTTTCAATTGAGATCTCTCAACAGGACATTCCATTGGTGCGAAACAGCTTAACCACAATATAACTTCTGCTCTGCTAATGAACAAAGGAGGTTTGTGCTATCTGTCTTTCAGCGAAGTTTGAACTGCCTGGAGGGGATTTTTCATGCAGTTGACGTACTGTTAGTGTTTACATAGCCCATATGCAAATATGTCTGGATAAGAGAATTGCATTGTGAAAGAGCTACCGGTTCTTCAAGTCAAGCTGTCATTGCCACACAGTTGGTAGTCATGCTTGATTCTGACAATAAATATGGTTTATTAAAAATGTTTGGCAGTTGGTGTCAGCGATCAGTACTTTGAATGTTATCCTGGGCCTGTAGTCATGAAGCTTCTCATAGCAGGAGTGCTGATCTAGGATTCATTTAGCCTTTTTAATCCTAATGAATAAGAGGCCTGGACCTGATCCTAGATCAGCACTTGTACTCTGAAACACTATGTGAATACGGGCCCTGATCTGAGCACAGTGAGAGGTGGAACTGAATAAACACTCTCCCTGACAGACAGCCGGCTGGAAGTGACAGCGGAATGTCACATTGTTGCCTGAGGGGAAAACAACGTCAGGGAACCCAGTCTGAGGCTGTGTCGTCATCTTGGAAACACGTGCCCTTCCCACTGTTGACTCCAATACAGCTAAATACATTTAAGAAAAAATTTAAATTTCTTAAACGATCCTTCAAATGATGCTAGGTATGTGGAGTTGGTTGGGGGTGTCGGCCATATTGTTTGCACCTGTCCTATCCTGTCTCACCACACACTCCACACAAGGGGGAGTCAATGATGCGAGACGCGAGAAGAAACTCGCCGCAAGGGGGAGTCAACGAGAGCAGACGACAGGGAAGACACACCCCATAAGGCGGAGTCAACGAGGGCAGACGAGTGGGAAGACACACCCCATAAGGCGAAGTCAACGAGGGCAGGCGAGTGGGAAGACACTAAGGCGAAGTCAACGAGGGCAGACATTAGGGAAGACACACCCCATAAGGCGGAGTCAATGAGGGCAGATGAGAGGGAAGACACACCCCATAAGGCGGAGTAAACAAGGGCAGGCGAGTGGGGAGACACACCCCATATTGTGGAGTCAACAAGAGCAGTAGAAAGAAGAAGGGAAGACCTTTGTGGATTGTAGCGTTGCGAATAACTGACCCCACCTCCTGACAAGGGGATGTCTGGCGAAGACAAGTCTTCTACAATAACAAACATCGGGATTTGTTCAACCACCATGCAAGGGAGTTTAAAACCATGTTTTTTTTTTATTGGGTTCGTATTCGCCTCTTGACAGAGATACGCACGACTGAACATGTTCGTCCTCTCTTCGAGTTTATAACATGTACAGGGTGTTTTCCAAAAATATGCTTCGAAAGGGAAAATAGGAACCGTTGTGAGTGACTGCCCAACCATGAATGAATGAATCCAAGAAAACATATATATTTTTGGGGTTTATACAAAGAACTACTATCCACCAAAGAAAATTAAATGACTACACTGCCCTTGTACATGTATTGAATTACCATGACGATCTATATTTCTCCACATTCAATCAAGTCTTCATTCTGCGCAATTTTTTAAATGTGCATTTTTTTATGTCAAAACTGTCAGATCCTACATTAACACGTATTCATCCCTATCATTCCTCACCAAGAAGGCCTCTGATACTATCGTTGATCTGTTTCCATACTTCTGAGCTACTGTTTCCTGTTGCTCAAATCCCTGAGACAATGAAGCACTTTCCACTGCCAATAGAAATGCCATCAGCAGAGCGAAACGTATTGTCCCGAACCAGCTGTGTTTTTCTGAGGTGGGAGTCACATTTTCAGCATTCATTAAGGTATTCACATCATCTGAAGAATTTCATTCAGACATGCATTTAAATGGCTATCAAAGAGAAGGTTATCACGGAGCGTTTACATGAGCATTACGGCACATTGCCAGAGAGGCAGTTTACAGACGTTTTGGTAGCATTTCACTTGGACGTTACGCCATGTCCCTCATATTGCACAATGATGTAACAGATAACATCAACAGTTACACTACATGACCAAAAGTACGTGAACAACTGCTCGTTGACCATCTCATTCCAAAATCATAGGCATTAATACGGAGTTGGTCCCCCCTTTGTTGCTACAATAGCCTCCACTCTTTTGGGAAGGCTTTCCACTAGATGTTGGAACATCGCTGCAGGGACTCTCTTTCATTCAGCCACAAGAGCATTAGTGAGGTTGGGCACTTATGTTGGGCGATTAGGCCTGGATCACAGTCGGAGTTCCAATTCATGCCAAAGGTGTTTGATAGGGTCAGGGCTCTGTGCAGGCCAGTCAAGTTCTTCCACACCGATCTCGACAAACCATTTCTGTATGGACCTCGACTTTGAGCGGGGGGGGGCATTGTCACTCTGAAACAGGAAAGGGCCTTCCCCAAACGGTTCCCACAAAGTTATAAGCACAGAATCGTCTAGAATGTCATTGTATGCTGTAGCGTTACGTTTTCCCTTCACTGGAACTAAGGGGCCTAACCCTAAGGGGCCTAATCCTCCTCCATCCTCCTGTGACCTGGCCCGAGATAAAGGAAAGCAGTGCAACAAAAACAACAACACAGAGTTACAGATAAACAAACGTACATTCAATAACACAAAAGAAAAATAGAAAAATCTAATGACAGTGTGTGCAAATGTAGAAGAGTAGGGAGGTAGGAAATAAATAGAGGTGAAAATAATTACAATTTAGCCTTAATACTGAATGATGATGTGCAAGTAGAGATACTGGGGTGCAAAAGAGCAAGATGGAGTAATAATATGGGGATGAGGTGTGTTATGTACAGATTGGAGTGATACAGTGATCGGTAAACTGCTCTGACAGCTGATGCTTAAAGTTAGAGAGGGAGATATAAGACTTCAGCTTCAGAGATTTTTGCAATCGTTCAAGTCAATGGCAGCAGAGAACTGGAAGGAAAGGCGGCCAAAGGAAGTGTTGGTTTTGGGGATGACCAGTGAAATATACCTGCTGGAGCGCGTGCTACGAGTGGGTGTTGCTATAGTGACCATTGAGCTGAGATAAGGCAGGGCTTGACCTAGCAAAGACTTATAGATGACCTGGCGACAGATATTTGTGTCAGCTGTCAAGAGCTGCACCATCTAGTACAGAGGTGTTCAGACTTAAGGGCAGATATTCAGAAGGATGCAGATGGATCTGGTGCAAAATGTTTACATACAGTGTTATCACATTTCAGTGTTCAATAGTGATAGCCATGAAATTAATATTTACAAGACAAACAGGTAGCCAATAAACTTACTTCTCAAACAAAATAAACTCCACTAAGCCTAAAACCAGGCTTGCCCTGTAGCTTCCATTGTTGGGGGTGTACCCGGCTCAAACAGCCACTCTATCACCAAACTCAATCTACCCAGAAACCCCAAAACAGACGCTTATATCCTCTAAGCCCCTCCCTGGGTCATACCCATGTCCAATGACAAATAACCACATAACATGTATACAAATGTAACTGGCTTCCTCCTAATTATTATGTAAAAATACCTTTCCATACAAGCATTTTCCTACCGAAATGGGCATGACCTATAAACAGTCATTTACTGCTAACACAGGAGATATAGAGTAATATAGTCTTGTGTAGTGTAATGCTTCTAGAGAGAAATGGCTAAATGCATAAGTGAAATTAAACAGACTATTTACAGACTATTCTAAACTAGGGCCTAATGGGCATAAATCCACATCGTCACAGGTCCCACACCTCACCGGAAAGACATTTGAGTTGCCCCCCCTCTTGACAGTGGAGAGAAATTATTTACTTTTGAAAGTACATTTCCTGCAATTCTACACATTTTACCATTAGGTGGTGGAGAGAAGGATTTCCAAATCTAAAAGCGAATTTCCAGCAATTCTTCACATTTTTGCTTCAAGTTATGCCACGTTAACATGATATATCTCCCTCTCCCTCTCGTCTCCCCCTCTCTCTCTCTCTCTCTCTCTCTCTCTCTCTCTCTCTCTCTCTCTCTCTACCGCACCTGCTGTCTCAACCTCTGAATACTCGGCTATGAAAAACTAACTACTCCTGAGATACTGACCTGTTGCACCCTCTACAACCCTCTACAACCCTCTACAACCACTGTGATTTTTTATTTGACCCTGCTGTTCATCTATGAAAGTTTGAACATCTTGAAGAACAATCTGGCCTTATTGGAAATGTACTCTTATAATCTCCATCGGGCAGAGCCAGCAGAGGACTGGCCACCCCTCAGAGCCTAGTTCCCTTCCTAGGTTCTGGCTTTTCACGGGAGTTTTTACCTAACCTGCGTACTTCCACATCTGCATTGCTTGCTCTTTGGTGTTTGTGAGAGACTGAGCTCTGAGTGACAGACTCTTTGGACTGTTTCCACTCGTGCACTTCTCATCAGTCACATGCAGCTGTCCTGAATTCCGTACCGTGAGTTTCATTGGGGACTATTTACTTTTCTTTTATTGTTTTTTTTACGGGGATCCCCACTGTACAAAATGAACACTTTCAGGTATTAAACTCTGGTACCAGGTCCTTCCTAAGTGCACAAAACATTAAGAACACCTTTCTAATATTGAGATCACAACAGCTTCAATTCGTCATTGATTTTGGTCAAATTAGCCAGTTAAGGAACTACAGTTCATTATGAATGTATTCAATCCCCTTGATTTTTTCTAAATGTTGTTACTTTACAGCCTTCTTCACAAATTGTTTCAATTATATCTTGAATCTACAAGTAAAACCCCATAATGACAAAAAAAAAAAAAAAAAAGGTTTTTAGACATTTTTGCAAATGTATTACAAATATAACATGGGAAAAAATGCCATTCTCAGAAGTATTCAGACCCTTTACTTAGTACTTTGTTGATGCACCTTTGGCAGTGATTACAGCCTTGAGTCTTCTTGGGTATGACGCTACAATTTTGGCACACCCGACAGACAGGACTACACGATGCAAGAGCCCTGTGAGTTTTATTGTCCAATCATGTTGCTTTCTCTGTGTCTGTGTATAAGAAACACCCGTTCTTTAAAATATAATTAATATGAACAACTACAAGGTTGCTGCAGTTTGAGTTTTCATCCTACCCAAGGCCAGGATTTTTCTCCCCAGGAATAAAAAAAACGAGACACATGACCTGATTAGAAATACTCTGGTCCCATCATAGCCCGTAAAACACATTTTTTATAACAGAAGAATCACATCATACGGTATGAGGTCCAGAGTTCTACCTGGTTAGGTTACCAGATCAGGAAAAGATACAGGCCCCAGAATAGTTTTTCCCGCCACACCACTCTGGGACCTGTAGTGGGCACCAGTGCCAGTACTAATAATTGTCTACAGTCTAAACAGTAGTCCTTTTGTATTCATTTCGAAATAAACTGTAGCTCTTATCAGGGTGTGTCTCTATGTTGTTTGACTAAAATGATTGACAGGTCAAATAAACTTACTGTCTGTGTCAGCAGCTCACTTGCCTAGTGTATCCAACAGGGTTCTGGTACTTAAAAAGGGTTGTTCACTTTTTTCTTTTAAGTAAAGCTTCCTTTTCAGTTTCATCCAAACTGTTTTCGAATACATTAGTTATTTAGAATCTCCTGGTTAGCTCTTCAAGAAAGTTTAAAAACGTCAACTATCCCTTTAAAGTCTTTATACACCGCGTGCGCACCGTGAATGGCTGGCGCTGCAAAGACAAAAGCCACGTTGTCCATGCTTGTGGCAGACAGCGATCCCAAAGTAGTCAAGTAAGAATGAAAGGTTTTTTCCAAGTGCATCTCTGACAGTGCATCTCTGACAGTATGCATTGTTAAAAAATTGGCAGCTGGCTGCTGCTGCCACAAAGGAAGAAATTCCTCGACACACATAACATTCCTTTCATTCTAATCCACCCCCACCACCACCACCCCAACCACCTCCACCATCACCACCTCCACCCTAACCATCACCACCTCCACTACCACCACCACTATCCCCACCACCTACACCCCCACCACCACCCCAACCACCTCCACCATCACCACCTCCACCCTAACCATCACCACCTCTACTACCACCACCTACACCCCAACCCCCACCACCTACACCCCAACCCCCACCACCTACACCCCCACCACCACCACCTCCACTACCACCACCACTACCCCCACCACCTACACCCCCACCACCACCACCTCCACTACCACCACCACTACCCCCACCACCTACACCCCAACCCCCACCACCTACACCCCCACCACCACCACCTCCACTACCACCACCACTACCCCCACCACCTACACCCCCACCACCATCACCATCACCACCCCAACCACCTACACCACCACCTCCACCATCACCACCTCCACCCTCACCATCACCACCTCCACTACCACCACCACCACCACCCCCATACACTCCCACCATCACCACCTCCACCCCCACCATCACCACCTCCACCACCTCCACCACTACCTCCACCACCACTACCCTCGTCACCTCCACCATCACCTCCACCACATCCACCACGCCTTTCACCACTACCTCCACCACCACACCCACACCCACCACCACTACTACCACCATCACCTCCACCACTACCACCATCACCTCCACCATCACCTCTACCACATCCACCACGCCTTCCACCACTACCCCCATCACCTACACATCCACTTCCACCACCACTACCACAACTGTTACAGCATTGGAAGATAGAGAGAGTCAAGCAGAGCCAATGGAAATCTGTGGGGATTTTTTTCTTTTTATCATCAATCAATTTGCAACTGTTGTTAAGATATTTCATAATCTAGTTGGCAGTTGGTTTGATTATGCATTCATGTCTCAGATATTTTGGGTTGTAAATTATTCCTGCAAATTTAAGTTAGAGAATTTTTCTGGTTGAAGTGGTATGTCACGCAAGTTTCTATGTCAAGAAACCACTGAAGTGGCAACCCAGTGACTGTGGCTTGTCCCAGTATAGTATGTAAGACTGTGTTTACACAGGCAGCCCAATTCTGATCTTTTGCCCAATTATTGGCAAAAAGCTCAAAAGACACATTAGAGTCAAAAGACACATTAGAATTGAGGTGACTGTGTAAACATGAGATGATCCTATGTATTTTGGTAAATTTCCCCTCTTGTCAACCAGCGACATCTCTATCACTCCTCTCACACGTACATGCACATGCACGCACACACACACACATACACACGTATAGACATGTCATTCTGGTTACATCAGGACACTGTAAAAACAGGTGGTATGTCTGCATTGTTGTCCCTGTTCCTGAATGAACAAACCCTCTTTCTCCTTTGGTGAAGTCACAGGGTTACAACTTCACTACAGATGTGCAGCATTTTGGAACTCATTTGGTCTGATTGAAAGAGAAAACGTTGAAATTCATTGAAAACCTTTACTGGAAAATACAGGGACCACCACAGACTGCAAAACACTTACGCATCCATGCGTGTAAAATGGGTTACCTCACCGAAAACAGCTCTCTCCAGCTCTGTCAGTCAATGCTAAAAATGAGGTTGGGGACATAATCAGTCCAGCATGGCAGAGTCCTTCAGCGCTGTTAGACTCGGCACCTACTCCTGCTTGACAGCTGCTGTATGTACAGTCCTGTTCCGATAGTTTCTGCAACAGTGTTTCCCTCATGGCATTAACTCTATTGGCCCACGCCTACACGGCTTTGGCATGCATTTATTTCAGTTGACATTTGGCATTCTGAAGAGATGAGCATGTCCAGAAAGAAAAGTGCTATTACACCTTTATAGCACTCCTAGTGAACTGTTTAGTACTGTTTCTGCAGTGCTATACATGGAGTACACTGCCCCACTCATCTAGTTATGATGATTAGCTCGCTCTACAAGTGTCTTCGGACATTATTCAGACCCCTTGTCTTTTTCCACATTTTGTTACTTAACAGCCTTTTCTATAATGGATTTTTTTTTAAACTCAGCATTTTGCACACAATACCCTTAAATGACAAAGCAAAAACAGGTTTTTAGAAATTTTTGCAAATGTATAACAAATTTAAAACAGAAATACCTTATTTACATAAGTATTCAGACCCTTTGCTATGAGACTCGAAATTGAGCTCAGGTGCATACTGTTTCCATTGATCATTCTTGAGATATCCTACATACAACTTGATTGGAGTCCACCTGTGGCAAATTCAGTTGATTGGACATGATTTGGAAAGGCCCACACCTTTCTATATAAGGTCACACAGTTGACAGTGCATGTCGGAGCAAAAACCAAGACATGAGGTCAAAGGAATTGTCCGTTCAGCTCCGAGACAGGATTGTGTCGAGGCACAGATCTGGGGAAGGGTACCAAAACATTTATGCAGCATTGAAAGTCCCCAAAAACACAGTTTCCTCCATCATTCTTAAATGAAAGAAGTTCGGAACCACCAAGACTCTTCCTAGAGCTGGCCGTCGGCTCAATGTGACCAAGAACCCGGTGGTCAGTCTGACAGAGCTCTAGAGTTCCTCTGTGGAGATGGGGGAACCTTCCAGAACGACAACGATCTCTGCAGCACTCCACCAAACAGGCATTTATGGTAGAGTGGGAGAACCTTCCAAAAGGACAACCATCTCTGCAGCACTCCACAAATCATGCATTTATGGTAGACTGGCCAGTTGGAAGCCACTCCTCAGTAAAAGGCACATGACAGCCGCATGGAGTTTGCCAAAAAACACCTAAAGACTCTCAGACCATGAGAAACAATAGTCTCTGGTCTGATGAAACCAAGATTCAACTCTTTGGCCTGAATGCCAAGCATCACATCTGGAGGAAACCTGGCACCATCCCTACGGTGAAGCATGGTGGTGGTAATATCCCTACGGTGAAGCATGGTGGTGGCAGCATCATGCTGTGGGGATGTTGTTCAGCGGCAGGGACTGGGAGACTAGTCAGGATCAAGGCAAAGATGAACGGAGCAAAGTATAGAGAGATCATTGATGAAAACCTGCTCCAGAGCGCTCAGGACCTCGGACTGGGGCGAAGTTTCACCTTCCAACAGGACAAGGACCCTAAGCACACTGCCAAGACAATGCAGGAGTGGCTTCGGGAGAAGTCTCTGAATGTACTGGAGTGGCCCAGCCAGAGCCCGGATTTGAACCCGATCTCTGGAGAGACCTGAAAATAGCTGTGCAGCAACGCTCCCCATCCAACCTGACAGAGCTTGAGAGGATCTGCAGAGACGAATAGGAGAAACTCCCCAAATACAGGTTTGCCAAGCTTCATACCCAAGAAGACTCGAGGCTGTAATTGCTGCCAAAGGTGCTTCAACAAAGTACTGAGTAAAGGGTATGAATACTTATGTAAATGTGTTTTTTTTTGTATATATATAAATTAGCAAAAAATAAACATGTTTTTGCTTAGTCATTATAGGGTATTGTGTGTAGATTGATGAGGGGAAAAAAACTGATAGGCTGTAACCTATCAAAATGTGGAAAAAGTCAAGAGATTTGAATACTTCCCAAAATGCACTGTATACGGCTACCGTTCTCTGCCTCGGTCTATGCCTGTTGCTACCATTGACAGCTATTTTACATTTGCAACTCCTTAGTTTTATTTAGAATGGCAGCTTTTGCAGGAGAAAGGGTTGCAAAAGAGGACTTTACTTAATAATGGTATTCCACAGAAACAAATTCCTGCCAGTATACCCAGAAATAGCCTGGTTGTAGCTGCCAGTATACCCCGAAATAGCCTGGTTGTAGTTGCCAGTATACCCCGCAATAGCCTGGTTGTAGCTGCCAGTATACCCTGAAATAGCCTGGTTGTAGCTGCCAGTATACCCCGCAATAGCCTGGTTGTAGCTTCCAGTATACCCTGAAATAGCCTGGTTGTAGCTTCCAGTATACCCCGAAATAGCCTGGTTGTAGCTGCCAGTATACCCCGCAATAGCCTGGTTGTAGCTTCCAGTATACCCCGAAATAGCCTGGTTGTAGCTTCCAGTATACCCCGAAATAGCCTGGTTGTAGCTTCCAGTATACCCCGAAATAGCCTGGTTGTAGCTTCCAGTATACCCCGAAATAGCCTGGTTGTAGCTTCCAGTATACCCCGAAATAGCCTGGTTGTAGCTTCCAGTATACCCCGAAATAGCCTGGTTGTAGCTTCCAGTATACCCCGAAATAGCCTGGTTGTAGCTTCCAGTATACCCCGAAATAGCCTGGTTGTAGCTTCCAGTATACCCCGAAATAGATTGGTTGTAGCTTCCAGTATACCCTGAAATAGCCTGGTTGTAGCTTCCAGTATACCCCGAAATAGCCTGGTTGTAGCTTCCAGTATACCCTGAAATAGCCTGGTTGTAGCTTCCAGTATACCCTGAAATAGCCTGGTTGTAGCTTCCAGTATACCCCGAAATAGCCTGGTTGTAGCTTCCAGTATACCCCGAAATAGCCTGGTTGTAGCTTCCAGTATACCCCGAAATAGCCTGGTTGTAGCTTCCAGTATACCCCGAAATAGCCTGGTTGTAGCTTCCAGTATACCCTGAAATAGCCTGGTTGTAGCTGCCAGTATACCCTGAAATAGCCTGGTTGTAGCTTCCAGTATACCCCAAAATAGCCTGGTTGTAGCTTCCAGTATACCCCGAAATAGCCTGGTTGTAGCTGCCAGTATACTTTGAAATAGTATGGTCATAGCTGACAGTTCTCTGTGAAATAGCCCGGTTCTAGTTGACAGTTCTCTGTGAAATAGCCCGGTTCTAGTTGACAGTTCTCTGTGAAATGGGGCGGCAGCGTAGCCTAGTGGTTAGAGCGTTGGACTAGTAACCGGAAGGTTGCGAGTTCAAACCCCCGAGCTGACAAGGTACAAATCTGTCGTTCTGCCCCTGAACAGGCAGTTAACCCACTGTTCCCAGGCCGTCATTGAAAATAAGAATTTGTTCTTAACTGACTTGCCTGGTTAAATAAAGGTAAAATAAAATAAAAATAAATAAAAAAAATAGCCCGGTTCTAGTTGACAGTTCTCTGTGAAATAGCCCGGTTCTAGTTGACAGTTCTCTGTGAAATAGCCCGGTTCTAGTTGACAGTTCTCAGTGAAATAGCCCGGTTCTAGTTGACAGTTCTCTGTGAAATAGCCCGGTTCTAGTTGACAGTTCTCTTTGAAATAGCCCGGTTCTAGTTGACAGTTCTCTGTGAAATAGCCCGGTTCTAGTTGACAGTTCTCTGTGAAATAGCCCGGTTCTAGTTGACAGTTAGATTCGGCACGTACAGTATATTAGAGAAACCGTGCTTGTCTGACACTGAAAGAGTAATGGTATTTTATGGTACGCATACCAAACGTTTTCCCGATTGAAATCTCTTGTTAAGTTACGGGTGGGTTTGTTTGTTTAATTCAGCAATCTATGGAGGTTTGTGTTGTTCCACATCCAAACTTACTGACAGACAAGGGTTTTGATCTCTCAAAACAGCTATGCAGGGCAGGAGTTTTTCTACTCAGGGAGCTGGAAAAACCGCTGCTTGCCAACAGCACTTCTTCACCTACCCTTCAAACATCACTACTTCTGCTGGATATGACGTCTAAGACATTCGGTGATCCATTGTCAAAAATAAGTAGATCTATAATAATTCCTGTGCAATCATGAAGTAATTCAATGAAGTTTCTGTATCAAAAACCCCTTGACCGTTAGACACAGATTGGGACGAAATGAGTACATAAAAATAGATAATCTGTTTATTTTTGTTAACATAGTTTAATCAAATGAACCACCGTATGAAGCAGGGCACCAGCCAAGAGTAAACGGAACGTCCGTCCAAGTCCAACAAATGGTTTCTTTATGAGTATGACACTACATTGCTTCAGGGCCCCACCAGAGTCAAGTAGCTCAATCTGCTATATTTTATGTTTTGGAATTCCTAGATTATGATGCTTAATTTAACAAAGGTTTCTGTTATGGTCTTTGGCAGGTAAAAGTTTTCATAAGCAATTAATTATTGCTCTGTCTGGCTCCACATTCACTTTTAAATATTTTCGGGATTATGCAGCGATGGCCAACAATCAAGCTAAATACAAACTCAGGCTTATCCGAGCCTCTAAAACGTACTGCTCCTTATTAGTTCCTAACCTTCTATTTGGGTCCTGTTTCTTGGTCTGGAAAGCTTCAACTGTCTTGTTGTAATGAATCCATCTGTGCAGTCTACTGACATCTCTGCCGACATGAGTGGACTTTGGCACAGAGTATAGGATCTTTGGGAGAACGACCAAATATTTTTATGGACAGAACAAACTTTATCTCTGTGTTCTCTGTCGTCTCAATAAACTAAGTGGTGATTATGTTGAGAGTGATATGGGTTAAAACTGAAGTTTATGCTGCATACAATATTTCTGTTTACTTTTCAATTATGCAAAATAACATTTTGACACCACTATAGGACGGTTTTATTTTGGCAAATATATGTTTACCCATGGCTTCAAAAACAAAATTGTGGGTAACCGGTTTATTGCCAGCAACCATATCACCCTCCATTCACTTCATCTCCATCACACTGTTGGCTTGCCTCTAAAGGAAGCCCAACGGCCAGCAGGTGGCGATATTGAGTCATTTCATCTTACCGTCGAAAGGGAACATGTAGACGGCTATATGCTCGTGTCCCACGCGGAACGGTTCGTACATAAAACATTATCCATTCAGGCTGCAAAGGCTTCGATTTCCTCCTTAACTCTAGATAATCAAATCAAATCAAATCAACAACAAAAAAAATCACATGCGCCGAATACAACAGGTTTCCGTGAAATGCTTACTTACAAGCCCTTAACCAACAATGCAGTTCAATAAATATTTACTAAATAAACAAAAGTAAAAAAGAAAAGAAAAGTAACACAATAAAATAACAATAACGAGGCCATATACAGGGGGTACCGGTACAGAGTGAATGTGGAGGCTATATACAAGGGGTACCGGTACAGAGTCAATGTGGAGACTATATACAGGGGGTACCGGTGCAGAGTCAATGTGGAGGCTATATACAGGGAGTACCGGTACAGAGTGAATGTGGAGGCTATATACAAGGGGTACCGGTACAGAGTCAATGTGGAGGCTATATACAGGGAGTACCGGTACAGAGTCAATGTGGAGGCTATATACAGGGAGTACCGGTACAGAGTGAATGTGGAGGCTATATACAAGGGGTACCGGTACAGAGTCAATGTGGAGGCTATATACAGGGGGTACCGGTACAGAGTCAATGTGGGGGCTATATACAGGGGGTACCGGTACAGAGTGAATGTGGAGGCTATATACAGGGGGTACCGGTACAGAGTCAATGTGGAGGCTATATACAAGGGGTACCGGTACAGAGTCAATGTGGAGGCTATATACAGGGGGTACCGGTACAGAGTCAATG
Organism: Oncorhynchus mykiss; assembly: GCF_013265735.2. Lineage (NCBI taxonomy): Eukaryota > Metazoa > Chordata > Actinopteri > Salmoniformes > Salmonidae > Oncorhynchus > Oncorhynchus mykiss. The sequence goes on along the minus strand of NC_048583.1, from coordinate 59,306,711 downwards.
TGGAGGCTATATACAGGGGGTACCGGTACAGAGTCAATGTGGAGGCTATATACAGGGGGTACTGGTATAGAGTCAATGTGGAGGCTATATACAGGGGGTACCGGTAGAGAGTCAATGTGGAGGCTATATACAGGGGGTACCGGTACAGAGTCAATGTGGAGGCTATATACAGGGGGTACCGGTACAGAGTCAATGTGGAGGCTATATACAGGGGGTACCGGTACAGAGTCAATGTGGAGGCTATATACAGGGGGTACCGGTACAGAGTCAATGTGGAGGCTATATACAGGGGGTACTGGTACAGAGTCAAAGTGGAGGCTATATACAGGGGGTACTGGTACAGAGTCAATGTGGAGACTATATACAGGGGGTACCGGTACAGAGTCAATGTGGAGACTATATACAGGGGGTACCGGTACAGAGTCAATGTGGAGGCTATATACAGGGTGTTACGGTAC